>NC_136612.1:10604363-10654363 GCF_933228915.1 Telmatherina bonti
GAGACGACGCCACTATTGCAAATTTGTGACTTTGCAACAATCTAATTCATGATTGGTTGATCTTTTTGCATCCAACTGTTCTCTGTTGTAAGGTTGTTTATTACAGCACAGCGCATTTAGGATTGTAAAATTGTAAAATAATTCAGTTCCTGCATGCGTAAAGATCAAACTTCATGTGAAATAAAATAAATAAATAAAATCTATAATCTGTTCTTTACATCATTGTCACCATCTAGCATGTGATGGGCCACCCACGTGTTTTATTAGCGTGTGTGAAAAACTTCATGATTCAAACGATGTAAATGACGGGAGATGGCGCTGCGAGCTGAAAGAGTGAAAATAATTTGTGATTCTGCAGCAGGGAGCTGTTACAAAAATCAAAGTAGTGTGTATGCAGAAGGAACGTTTGTAACGTTTGCACCCTTTGTCTTTTTCTGGATGTTGCCCAACACCCGGTTATCAGTATATCAGATGCATTCAAGTGCATCCTGTGAAATAATGTGCAGTTTTCATGTCTGTCACTAATTTCCACCATCCACAGCCATGCATGTCAGATTAACTGCTATGATTAACTGATCACTGATCACATGCACGTTGCTTTGGCTAAAAGCGTCTGCAAATGACTGTAGAATAGATCATTTAGCTCATGTTGAACAAACCAGCTACAACTCTACTTACTTTGACTCTCCCTAGTTGGACCTTGAACTTCAAGCAAAGACTTACATCATGTGATTAAACAACAATCAAAGAAACTTCGTGGTAAATTTGTTAAACAGGGAAAAACCACCTCTGAAACTGGTGACAGAGTCGTGATTTTGTTTTCATTTTCCTGTTTGGTTTTACTTAAATATAATGATTATTCTTGATGATTGTTTTAAGCCTGAACACGAACATCTGTTTTTCTCTTTAAAGCCAAACAAATTTAGTTTTTATTGAAACTTAGGTTGGTTTTAATATATTTCTGATTGTTTGGCTTGTTTTTCATTGGCCACTGTTACATGATGTTTTTATTTGGAAACGATTATTCAGATTTTAATCATTCAAAATTAAAATTTCTCTTTGCATTTAAATGGAAATAATTGTTCTGAATTAAGGTTTACATGGAAAACACATGAAATGGCCTTTATTACATTGTGTTTAAGATGCGGAGGTTGGGAAGGTGTCTGATTGGATGGGGTGGATTTAACATTTATATCTATCTGATGAAAACAAATTCCAGTTCCTGCTTTTTTTCCTTCTGGATACAACATGGAAAACTATAATAAAAACCATTTTCACTTTAATTTTGCTGATGGTTTTTAAGGAGCAACTTGAAATGAGCTTCACTTTCATCACTTGGGCAACCGCGGTATTGGCTTTCTCCTTTTTCGTCCTCATCTTTTTCTTCTTCTGGTGTTTTTGGACGATTGTAAACCACCTTGTAGTGGGTGCATTAGCGCCTCCAGCCAGTGTCAAAACATGGACATGAACTCTGAACTCAGCACTGCCCACTAGTGGATGAGCTGACTTAACAACTATGATTTGGTAAAAGATGCATGGAGGTACGAGGACATATGACAGCGTTTGAGACGGGCGTAAAGATTTAGGAAGCATAAGCAGACCTTTACAACAAAAACAGAATTTTAGTGTTTTTGTCTTTTTACAGAAGAACAAGGTGCACCGCATCGTATCAGTACTACACAGATATAAGGGCTGAGACGATATGCTTTTGTCCCGATTCGATTCCGATTTTTTTTTGGGTGCCTTTTCGATTTAAATAGCGATTCTCACAGTTCTTCGATATTGCTGATTTTTGTAGATTAAAAGCAAAAAAAAAAATGTATAAAACTTTTTTTTTGGTCGTCATTTTCCTTGATTTCAATTGGGAAAACCAGCACAGAAGCCAGACTATCATTCTGCTGCTATAATGCCCAAGATTACAAGTTAAAAGATCAATAAAAATGACAAAAATTTTGTAATGGATTATATTTATTTATTTTGAAAAATTTTTTTGATTTTTTTTTTTTAAACAAAAAATAGATTTTAAAATTGCGGAGCAAAAAATTCCCTATTTTCGATTTTTCGATTCGATTTTCCCACCCCTAACAGATATACAATATGAATCATGAAGAAAAAGAAAATTAAGAAGAAGATAAAATCATCCATGTGATCTCAACGTCCCAACCAACTTCTCTGCCTCCATCTTAACAGTACACACACACACACACACACACACACACACGTACAGACTGGTACTCACTGTAGCCGTGGTCTCATCAGCTTCCACCTTGGACAATGATAATCAGTAATAAACAGCAGGACTTGGCAATATTTGCCCAAAATGGTAAAAAAATTAAATACTTATGGAAGTAGGATGGGTGTGTATTGAAGCCTCATTGTCAGTCCAGTCAATTCCCCAGTTAGATACTCAAGCAATGGTACCCAACTTCAGAAAGGAGCTCTCATTACCCCTTCACACCTGCACTGATTCCCTGTACCTCTACGTGACAGTCGGTTCATCCTCCATCCAGTTACAAACTGCTGAAATAAAACTCTGGATTTCATGGAGAATTCGTCTCTTTACCACAGCATGATGTGATCACTTCTCTTTTCCAGGCTACATCTACAGTCGAGGTGGACATGGAGAGGGCCGAGAAGCTGCAGGTCACCCGAGCGGACTTCATGGGATCCCTCAACAACGACATAAAACCAGTTCGTAGCTCTTGTTGCCAGAGATTATGTGAAAGGTAAGAAGTTGAGAGAGAGAGAAGGTAGAACAGGTTTGTTAACATTTTGTCATTCTCTACCAGGCGTTTGGTACAAACCAGGAAGATTATTCCAGCTACATCATGAACGGGATCATTAAATGGGGCGATCCAGTCACCCATGTTCTGGATGACGGCGAGTTGCTTGTACAGCAGACCAAGAACAGCGATCGTACACCACTGGTTGCCGTGTTGCTGGAGGGTAAGAGTACAACCAATCATTTATAAACTACTCCATCCATCCGTCCATTTTCTTAACCGCTTAGTCCAATTCAGGGTTGTGTGAAGTTGGAGTCTATCCCAGCAATCATTGGGTGAGAGGCGGGGACACTTTGGACAGGTTGGCCGTCCATCGCAGGGCTTATAAACTTTCTCTCCTTTAATGTGACGTATAAGCTGGATTGTTCAGTTAAAAACAAACAAATCTTCTGATTTAATCACTGCATTCAGTCTTTTTGTTTTAACACCAGACTCTGATTAACCCCAAATAAGCCGTTGTTCGTAGAGCGCTTATAGCTAGGGTGACCAGATCTTCTCTCACCAAATGTGGGACATAGACGATGAAGATGTGGGACAATGTGTGATTCCACTCTTTCATGACAAAGTTTTAAAAAAAAACAAAAAAACTTTCTATTCTGCTCTTTGGTAATAAAATTACTATCCAAACATAACCAATCTGTTACTATATATATTTTTTTTATTGAAATTCAAGTTCTCTGACAAAGGGAAACAGTAAAAGCTTGCATACTATTTCCTTGTTCCTTTCACGTTATCAAGAATGAAACAGAATTAGCAGTCGAGGCTTTATCAGGAACATGTCTATCGACTGGGAAGCCTTCCTCTGAGTAGCGTGGTTTTTTTTGTGATTCTCGGATTTTTGGTGCCGCTTCACATCATATTCTCCGCCGTGTGACATGAAAAAATTACTCTGACAAACATCACAAAATACCCTCACAGTCTCCTGGAACAAGTTCAACCTAGGAATATGTTTTCCCAGTCTTTGTTGTAACAACACTTTCTTTTCTTCTTCACTGCGGTTGTCTCCCTGTCCTCCATGATGGTGTATTTTTCTATTTATTTATTTTTGTTAGTTGGTGCCCCAATGCATCCTAGATGTGCATTAAGTCCCGCCTCCTAGTTTGATTGACATGAGTGTAACTAAAATCAGCAGGCGGCGTGATGTGACAGCCGTCAAATATTTTGCCACACACAATTAGTAAAAGCCTGAAGACTGAATGTTGTTATTAAATCCAAAGAAGTTTTTTAAAAAGTATTTTTTTTTCGTGTGTCCACACTGAATTGACTAATTCATTGTACTTTTTTATTTTCTACATTTTCCCCGAGAAAATTTGTCTGTTTTTTACCTGAATCGTGTAAGTTATAAACCACATTAAAGGTGGGAAACTCTTCTGTAAAGACTTTGCCTTTTAACAGGGGTCTACTGGTGTAAATCCAGTGTGGGAGTAGAATCAGGTGGAAAGACAACGTAAAGCAGAAAAACAAGCCAACAGTAAATTGTAGCCCTTCGTTCTGCACACAGGTCCACCCCACAGTGGAAAGACGGCCTTGGCAGCTAAAATTGCGGAGGACTCCCAGTTCCCCTTCATTAAGATTTGCTCTCCAGACAAGATGATTGGAAGCTCTGAGATCTCCAAGTGCCAGGCAATCAAAAAGGTACATGTTGCATTGTCTTTGTTTTGTCTGTTTGTGTGCAAGTTTCAACCCATTAATGCCTCCTTGTCCTCCTTTTCAGGTCTTTGATGATGCTTATAAGTCCCAGCTCAGCTGTGTGGTTGTAGACGACATTGAGCGTCTGCTGGACTACGTCCCCATCGGTCCTCGTTTCTCCAACCTGGTTCTACAGGCTCTGCTGGTGCTGCTAAAGAAACCCCCACCCAAGGTTAGAGCTGATTGGCTGGGATGAGACGCACTGCACACATAATGTAAATGTAAAACTTTTATACTCCAGATGGAGGGATGACAGGAATCCATTTCCAACATGGCGAGGCCAGGAGCCGCCATGTTTGGAAGTAAAACTGTTAACTCAAGATAACGTACACAAGTTTTCCTAGAGCAAACTAAAATTTTCATGCCTTTCTTAAAGGTGCAGTGTAGCACAAATGAAAGTGTTTCTGTTGGTGTCTCATCACTCTATTAAAATAATTATGTTTTTATTAGCTTAGAATTTATATCTACTTTCTGTGGATCTATATACATCGCAGCTGCCATATTTGTGCCTCCATTTTTACTACGGTATCTCTGAATGGACAAAGAACTGTGTGTGAACAGAACATCCTCCAACTTTATTTGATAGGTGCTAGAGCGTCATTTCGGATGAGTAATGCGATAAAACCACTTGCAGATGAAAACATGTTTATGTCTGGAAGAGTTTTGGCCACTGATGGCCACCGTCCACTTACAACTTGCTATGACCATCTTTACTACTACATGTCAGCAAGTCTTACACACAGGGTGTTTCTCAAATTTATTACAGTCACTCAGATAACTGGAGACTGGAATAAGGAACAATAATTGAAAACGTGCTAAATTATAATTCAGCGATAAAAGACACTGTCATTTAGTTGAGTTAAAGGAAAAAACAAACAAATTGGTCCTGGACTAATTAGAGCATCGTACACAGGCTGTAAGCGCACTTGGGTGTGTGCAGACGACGTAGAACACTTCGTTGCCAGTCTGTGCTCTTGGAACACTTTGAAGTGTGCAGACACTGAATTGAAAAACACCCACTAACTTCAACATAATATGGATTCTTCCCAGTAGCTACAATGAGCAATAAAATTAGCTGCTAACATAAAAATGCTGATTTTCAAGCTCGCCGTCATCGTCTTGTGATCTTGACTCAAGCAAAATCACAAATTCAAGGTGTCAAATTGCAGGTGGTAATTTTAAGAAAAGAAGCTTCATTCATCATGATATCTTAAATTATCAGATTCATGATGTCAAAGTAAGAAGATCAACTCTTGATCTGGAGACAGAAATCAAAAAACAGCTACAGAAAACTGTAGCTGACTTTTTTGTGTGTTTTTGAGTTCAAACCTCATTAAATTTCCTGACTGTCTCTCACAATATTGTGAGAATTTTATGTTAACACAAGCATCTATATTAAAAACTGTCTTCCTGGTGTATTCTGCTGCAATCTCCAGACTCATGATGTGAAACAAAACCACCGTGACGTTTGTCACGGCTGGTACTGACACCACGGCTGGCAGTAATTTGACATTTGTTTTCTTTGGGGTTTAGATGATGAGATCAATGCCACTCTTGTTCCTGCGTCGTAAACAAGAAGCTACAGCCAGTTAATCAATTAGCTTAGCCTAGCATGTACTGTATACTGCAAACAGAGTCCAACAGCAAGTCTGTGTCTCTGCAAAAACACAGAATTCACCTACAAGCCCCCTGATGCCTGAAGAAGACGTCTCAGAGATGCTGGTTTCAGACAAAGCCAAGGCAGATGTGTCCTGAGTAGCAGGGAAGTGGACGAAGCAGGACATTCAGCCGCTAGTGCTTCCAGACTAACATTAAAGGGGGGGGGGGGGGGGGGGGTTGGTGCCAGCAGCTTTGTTGTAGAGGCACATTCATGAGAAATGAAAACAAATACAGGAAGGCAAAATTGTCTGTAAGCATAATAGCATGCAGTCTGGTTGTTTTGAGTGTTCTCGCCAGTTGTGAACCTCAAATCAGAACCTTAAAACTTCCACTTCAGTTCCCGGACAGGCTTTAGGTATTGGTTGCACCGGCAGGTCCTCTCTGGTCTGGCTATTATCTGAAAGAAAAAACAAAAACTTAATGAAGTTTTTGGTGGATTCTGTTCACCATTGTAGCACATATATCATCTATATAACATCTTCCTCCAAAATATGGCCAAATTCAGATTTTTAATAAGACATAACTTTGCTGTCGATGCATTAATGTATCAAATGAACATGCTAATTCCACAGATAAATCTTTTGTACCAACAGCCCCAGGTTTTTCGGCTTTTAACAGCACTGTTAAAGACTGTATATCTTTAAATTACAGTTTTAAGACTGGTGGTGCATCTCTTTATTGGGTCAGACTGGAAAACTGAGCCACAATTGGTTCCACATCTTGAATCATGTAAAATCACCCCAAAAGAAAGAATGCCTCCAGCTTTGCCCTCAATAGGGAGGGACACAAGGGGGTCCAAGCCTGCTGTCAGAGTGGTACTGGCCTACCCTGGACCCCCTAGAACCACCCTCTTACCATTCAGACATAATAAGACTGCAAACTACAGACAACAAAAGTACTGTTTAAACAGAGCTGTTAATTGTGTTGGGAACAATTCTCTTGATATGAAAGACCTTCTCAAGCTGATCCTTATACCTCAACAGTTTATCTATTGCCCTGAAAATTATATGAGTTCCATTTTTTGCTAATAACCACTACATGGGTAGGACTCCCCAGTATCATTCTCATTCTTTAAATCTATGAATAATCATAGATGTAGTAACATCTTACTGGTTTTATAAAGCCTCTTCTTTCCTCCTGCAGGGCCGTAAGCTGCTCATCATTGGCACCACTAGCAGGAAGGATGTCCTGCAGGAGATGGAGATGCTGGACGCCTTCAGCACCACCATCCACATTCCCAACATCTCTACTGGGGAGCAGCTGGTTGATGCCTTAGAGGTAAAATATAAGCAACATTGATATTCATGGTAGCTAAAAATGTACACACATTTGAAATGTGAGCATTTTTAAGCAGAAAAAAGTCAGTTGTGCACCGAATTAAGGACACAGAGCAAAAGGCTGTGAATTTTATTTAAAAATTCTTTTACAAAGACCTCATACTCAATCACATATGTACGTAGCCTTCAAAGACCCACAAACCTGTAAATTGACGCTCATGAAAAAATGTCAGTACCTTAAGAATAATCATTGGGATGTTTTTGCCCAAGGCTTTGACGATGGCTAAAAATGTCCACCTCTCTGCTGCTTATGTTGTGTTTTTAGCTGCTTGGGAGTTTCACTGACAAAGAGCGAGCCAGCATCGCACAGCAGCTGAAAGGGAAGCGAGTCTGGATCGGCATCAAGAAACTCCTCGTCCTTATCGAGATGTCGCTGCAGGTATGAAACCTTCAAACTGAACCTTTCATGAACAATGTCATGGAAAAACAATAATTACATTTCATAGATGGACAGAGGCTAAAACTCCTTTTCTAAACTACATTTATGATTATCAGGAAAAATAGGGGGGATCCATTGAGATATCCCACCAGACTCATATGACTGGCTGTTTGAATGACTCAACCCCCAGTCAGAGGTGGCGTTGTATCAATAATTACTAAAGTAGAAGATAAGACACACAGCAAGTCAGCATCGGTTTCTACCACAGCAGAGCAAAACATGCAGCTGCATCAGATCCCTGCTGTCTTGGCTTGACCATTTATTTATCATAACTTTTACAAACCAACAATGCCCTTTGCTTTGTGCTTCCTGTATCAAGTCCGCTTGAAGCAAACCGAAATCTGTTATTGTAGGCAGTCAGCTTTTTTTAAAAAATCAGTTTGCCCAATCAGAGTTCCCTAAACAAGGCAGACTTTCTGAGCAAACAAAGATTTCATCACAAAAAAGGCTGATATGAATGCACCTTAAGCTGTCTTTCAATACTGTCCTGAGCCTTGTTGTAAGGCTTTACATTATGATGTAATGTAATGTTTTACAATGTTTGTAATGTTTATGTTTTTAAAAAAAGGTATTTCTTTTTTCAAAGGTAATTGGCTCTTAAAATAGTAAACACTATTTTGCTTTCATTGTAAAAGAAAACAAAAGCAGACTCAAATTTGAAAAATGGATTAATAGATTATCACTAAAATTTGTTATGTATGTATAGTTTCAACCTATCAGCTAAGCTGAACTAGCTAGATAAGATTTAGCTGAATTTTTTGGTCTCTGCCATTCAGAAGGGTATTTTCCTGATACAAATGTCTGTGATTTTCTAAAACCAAACCTCAAAGTTGATCAATTTAAAATTGCTAACTTGTCTTGGCCTAACTTAATCTCCTTTTCCAATCAATATGCTAAATGACTGCAGCTAATGTTTTGGGAAGATAAAGTATACTAATCCTTCAATTTTCAAATAGATTGCAAATTAGGGTTTCATAACTTACTAATTTTCTTACAGTTTGTAAAATGAAAGAAAGTTTAAATATTTGTGTGACATGGAAGAAGGTGACATTGTAACATCATGTTTGTGATGCTAACAAAATGCTAAATAATACTGAACCATCACAAGGACACAAATGATGTTGCTGGGCTATTTCTAGTCTTGCTACAAGAACAAAAATGCACTTTTTCTTAAAAGTTATTATTTGTAAGGCTTTTCACTCCTTTTTTTCTAACTCTGCTTCATTTTACAATGTGTAGATGGATCCGGACTACAGAGTGACCAAGTTCCTGTCTCTGCTCAGAGATGAGGGAGCGTAAGTAAAACACCTCTGAACTAATATATCTTGCATTATCATAAGCCTCAATCAGCTTCAACCCTCCTCTTTTACTCTCATCCCCCTTCTTTTCATGTGTCTCATTTGTTTTTACTAAGAAAAAACAATGTTTAGCTGTTTTCATACATGAAACATGACTCAGCAATAATTATTGCCCTAACAGAGATGATACAAGTGCCCCCCTCTTAACAACTGCTAACCCAAATGGCTTCATTTTGCCGTCACCAGGTTGAATGAAGGCGACCAAATCCGAATTTAGGCTGTTGCTGTGTTGCTCTTGCTGTGTACTGGTAAGGTCAACAACAAAGTAATGAGACTGGAGCCTGCAGATGATGGCGTAGTTAGCATTAGCATGTTAGCTCTTAGCTATTAGCTCTTAGCTATTAGATTAGCATTCCTACGTTTTTATTTTCTTTTCTGTTGAAGAACGTTGAATACATTTATACCTTATTTTATTAAATTAACTTACAAAAGATAAAAAAGATACATGTTTTTTTTATTTAGGGTTTACAAGCATTAACTTATGTTAGCTAACAAACAGTGTCAGTCATGAACCAGACTAACTCTGAACCAGTGAAAGTAGAGAGAATTAAAGTGTTATTTATATTCAATTAAATTATTCTTACAAAATAATACCCTTAAAGCTACCCCTTACCTTTTCCATTTTTCATATCCATGTTTTATTTGCTGCATTATTGTGTTTAATAGTGGTACACTTTATGTTAGCTTATAATCATTCACATTATGTTCAATGACATGGCAAATGGCATTTTTATTTCATGGAAGTATTACATTTTTACTCTCTAATCATGGTTAATTTTCAAAGCACATACATTTCTAAGTGGCATATTTTAGCTTTTATATTATCATTGTAACTTGCAGTCTTGCTCTTACTGGGTTATTTTTCAGTAACTTCAAATGGCTTTACTTAACAGAACATAAATAAAGGAGGATCAATTTCTTAAAAAATTAGATAATATGGACTTCCTTGTTTTGACACTGGTTGGTTACAGTAATGCACTACTATAAAAATGTTTACAACCATCCAAAAACACTAGAAGTCGAACAATAAAACCACAAAGAGACCTTTTACTGTCCTCAACTTTGGTGGTTTCTGCACTGATATTTTCCTGTTCAACTTCTTCTGTGGTTTGTTCATTACGCTGGTTGTGTGTCACCTATACAGCTCAGCACTGCCCCTGCAATTTCTGTTGGTATAGCTTTGTTTTCTGCATCAGGTGACAGATAGCTAAGGTCCTTGAAAACGGACCAAATCGCACATATAATGATGCAGGAGACAGACCTAACTGTCCATCTACGTATCTGTCTTCTGTGTACAGCACAAATGCACTGTACCTTACCATATATCACAATGCAGGGCATTTAGACATTAAAATTATGTGTATGCAAACCAGTTCAGCCAATCGTTTCCTCAGGCACAGACAGAAACAACTGATTATTGGTGCAAACTAATCAAGGTTAACTCAAAGTCTTAAAGGGGCAGAAGCGAGGTAATACAGAAGGAAGCGGTTGGAGTAACCAGAGTTATTTGTGACTTATTCCTCGTGTGTTTTAGCCCATTTTTACCGGCTTGTCGTGCTTTTTAAGATCCCTGCGAGTGTTTTACTGAGGCTTGCTGACTCTGTTAACAAGTGTCCTACAGGAGGGATCAGAACACTGCTCCTTCAACCTTTCTTGTTTTCCAGTGATCGCAGTTTCTACGAGTAGGAGCTGGCAGAACCAAGGAAGCATCTCAGCATCAAATCACTCGTGGGACACGATGAAGAGGAGGAGGAGAAGAGGAAGAAGAAGGCCTCCATTTGCTGTCTAGTCACTCATCAGTCTATCTCTCTATATACACACCTGGTCCAAGTGTAGAACAGATACACTCTTTATCTGAGCATGTTTCCGCAGACTAAATGTCACGTCCTTCCCATTCATCATCATCATCACCATCATTAACTACACTTATTGACATATCACAGCAGACTATTGGAAGTGGTACTGTTAAAAACTGTTATCTGTAAAGAAACTGCAATAGATGATTGTAAAAAGTGTTGTTTTGTGCATTGTGTGTAGAAATATTTATTAAAAAAAAAAAGCAGCTTATGTTTTTAGACCTATTTGTTGTATTTGTTGCGTTTCCTTCGTCCCGCTGAAGCTAATTATCGTCGTGCATCCTTTCGAGCAGTATAAATGGAACAAAAATGTTGAAGCAATCTCAATATTAAGACATGTATCTAAAAAGAGGCTTTTAGTGAATGTGCAGTGGCTGTAAAAAGAAGCTGTTTCATGTGTAAATGTAATCCCTTTAAATAAGTATGATCATGGTCTGTAAATAGTATATATAGGCTAAATACAGTATATCATCAGAGTAAAGATATTTCATACTTGATCAGTATGATCTTCCTCCCTGTGGCTCTGCAGATGTTGACTTTATCAGATTATTGTACTAGTGGAAGTAAATATTGGATTGTTGGCCCGTCTGTCTGTGTTGCAAACAGTACATTGGTTGGGACTCGTATCGGCTAGTGTGGGAAACCAAATGCTGCATGTGTTTAGTGCGTGTGAGTGTGTGTGCCCGACTGAAAGTGTGTGTGTTTTATTGTGTGTATCTGAGTCAGATTTAAGCATCTGGTGGTCAGTTTGTGGGTTTCTCTTGTTTTTTTTTTTTCTCAAGACAGGTGTTCAGTGCTAAATAAAATTCAAAAGTTCCTGTTTTTGTTCTGAACATTGACGATGTGTGTACGTGTGTGTGTAAATATGTGTCAGTGTGCAGATATAATATTGCAATAAAAACAAAAAAGCACACATGCACAACAAAATGAATATTTGATGTGTTGTCTGATCCATGCAGTCCGGGTTTGGCTTTGACTTCGGCTCCACCTCTTCATGCACACGGCTTGTCTTCACTGTGAACGTTTTCTGGAATGAAGAATCATCTAAAATAACTATCATTCTGTCACAATAAAGAAACACAAGTCTAATCAGAAAAACTTGTAAGAAAAAGATTGTAGACCAGGAGGTTGTAAAGAGAAACAAGGAAGGACAAAGTTTATGTAAATAATGTTAGAATAACCTACAATTCCTTCATTAAATTAAAAAAAAAAAAACAAAAAAAAAAAATTTATCAGGAAGGATGATTTATTAACAAACCATGATGACAAAAGGACTATAAAATGCCTGTAAGAAGAAATATTACTTTTAAAATTAAGAGCAATAGAGGCTGAAAACAGAAATAAAATGTATAATAAGAAGAAATGATTAAAAAAAAAAAAAAAAGTACTTTGGTGCCTTTAGGCTGGCTTATACTGATCTGTGTCAGGTCAGTCAGGCTGTAACTCAGGGATCCTCAATCCTGATCCTCAATGGTCTGTGTCATGCCATGTGTCCCTACTGCAACACACCTGACTCGGATTAAGACAAGCTCCACGTGCTCCAATCAGGTGTGTTGCAGCAGGAACACTTGGCAAGCCTGCAGGACAGCAGCCCTCGAGGACCATGATCAAGGATCCCTGCATCAACCACTAAATGTAGGTTCAATTCCAGCTTCAGTAGAATAGGAGTTGCGTGGAGGCATTGTTGACCAGTTTGCCCAGCCTGTCGAGTCCTGGGCGGAGCCACCGTGACGTCACCCCTAGGTTTCTGAAGAGCTGAATTGAAGCTCAGTTCCTACCATTGCCATCTTGGCAAGGGAATGCGTGTCGTCTCGCCCGGAAAATACAAATATGGACAAAGAGGTGGAGCTGAGAGGGGGGCTGTGCGTGTCATGGTGGATGATTGACATCGAGCGAACTCCAAGCTTTTTGTAGCAAAGAGCTAACCGAGCTAACCTGGAGATAACAGGAGATAACCAGCTAACGGAGGTAAGGGGGCTAAAGCTAAGTCACGTTGTTAACCGGCTAAAAACCACGGTTGTTCTACGTTCTTCTTAGTTGAAGCAGGAGATCAGGTACCTGTCAATCAAAAGGACACGCCCCTAAATATGTCGAATTTTGAGATTAAATTACTTTTAAATGGGCGAGTTAGAAAAAAATTCACTCCCCCCACAGCTGTCATGAAGGTAAACCTGACCTATTAAAGCTAAAATGGATTTTTGTACCAAGCTGTAAACATGTTTATTTCTGCTGTAAACATGTTTATTCCTGCTGTGAAGTTGGTCTTTTTAACATGGAAGTCTATGGGGATTCGCTCTGTTTTGGAGCCCCTAGTGGATGAAGGGGGAACTGCAGTTTTATACACTTCCACATAGGCTTCACTTTTAAGCCTGGGAGGAGGGGGGGTTATGGGCTCAATACAAAAGTCACAAAGATTTTGCTGCTATAAATCTAATTTGTGCAAATTATTTCAGTTTGCATTTAAAAATTAAGTTTTGTCATCCTGCCAAAAAACAAAGAAAAAAAATCAGTTCGTGAAAGGGCTAACAGGTTTTACTGGTTGGAAAAACAGATTTGTATTTGGTTGTTTTGGAAACATCCTGTCCACAGATGTACAGAACTGCATATGAGACCGTAACGTTGTGGTTGTGAATGCTTGTTGTTATACCTCAATCTGATTGGATGGTGACTAATCAAACTGACCAATCAGAGAGCAGACGGCTTCCTGTGTTTCTGCACCACTGCAACATCTTAAAGGGAAGTAGATATATTTTAAAGACAGATGATGGCGCGACTCCGTCTCAGAGCGAATTTGATAACCTGATAATGCTCAGTCAGCACCTCAAGCAGGAGGTGCTGGGAAGTCTCTCTCTTTCGGCTCCATCCGGTTGCTCAGCTCAATTTTCTCCTTCTGGCCTCCAAGCAGCTACTCTTACAACAGTGCAGGTTCATGTCTGAGAGTTCCACGTTCCCCTATGGGGCCCATCAGGGTTAAATTTGTGCTGCAGAGAAGAGCCCCACATAGGTTTCCCACAATTTCCACAATGGCCTCACCTCTGTTTCCGTCCATGGGTTTCAGTTTGGTTCTGACTGGATTTCAGTCGGGGCCCAACTTGACACCCCATGCCCACTTAGCCCACCTACATCCCTTATGGGGCTCATGCAGCCTACATGTAACTGAAACCACGTGGGACCTGCAAAGTTAACCCAGTTCAAGCCCTTGCCCACCCAGTACCCACATAGCCAACCTTAAAGACACTTTACACAACTTTTGCCATTTTCTCCATCATGCACCCCCCTATCGACGGCTAATTCAGCATCGATCCTATATCCTACCTGACCTGTTATCTCTCTCCAGCCATCAGGAGACGATCTTACAATCTCTTGTTTTGTCTCTTTCTCTCTTTTAATCTTCTTGAGTTTCTTTGCTGAATCAGCGACGTTATGTGTTCAAAACAGCCAGTTCCTTATTATAGCGTGAAGCGAAACGTCACGTCGCGTCACTGGATGTGAAAGTTGTATAATCTCAGTTTCTCAGCCTCGGGATGCTGCTGGGCAGCTGCAGCTTTAGAAATGCACATGATAGATGTCACTAAAGAAGTCCGCAACACGGAGCTTTAAAGTCAAACTTACGTAGTAATGTGTCTTTAACACTCATGGACCCCACATGGACATGCTGGCTGGCTCTAAGCTGCACAAAGCGTGTGTGTTCTGCACAACGCTGAAATGGCCGTAAATGTAAATTTTACTGTTTACAGTCTCTGATCTCGGCCTCAGAAAGTCTTTTTTTAACCATCATTGAGATGAACACACACTTTGCTATCCATCAGTTACATGTTGTATTTTCTGTTGAATCTGTCGGGTAACGGCTGATATCAGCTGGATTAGAGGGTTGCTAACTGTTTTATTTATTTATTTATTTGTTTATTTGATGTTTTTTTGCTGTTGAAGAGGAAAATTCTTTGTAATGATATTCTATCTTAAGTCTCCTTTAATATGGGCCGACTATTGAACCACTAAACAGGAATTTGTTATAAAGTCAAAGTTCACACAATCAACTGTCCGATCTGTTACCGTGTCCTGACACTGAGACTGGGTGTGTGAAGGCTTTAAACTGGGTAATGTTGGTGGAAATGTACAGGCATTTCTTTAAAATCCTGGATAAGTGAGTTCCTGAAAAAAACAGGCAGAATTTCCAACTCTGCTCAGCCTTTTGTACCTTTCTGGCTGCGATCTGCGAGATTTGATGCTAAATGTATGAAAAAGCATTTCCCAGGTTCCCACTAGAACAGAATGACAAATATCATAACCAAATACATAAATCACAAGTTGGATGGGCTCTGTTTGCTTGTCACGGCACTGACAAAACATTAAAGTTTGCTATGTATCATACAACAAAACAGTGAAAGTGTTTGAACTCCAGCTGCAGGACTTGGTGCTTTCCAGCCAGAATCCTTATGGGGTACCTGCAGGTACCGACCGGTGGTCTGCAGAAACGCTGATTCATGTGTGTAAAATAAATATCCAGGCTTTTCAAGCTGCAGCATAAAAATGTGGAGAAACATCACCTGTAAACAGGTTTTTGTCACGAGGAAAGACACAGATCAGCTGCCAGACGGGTCCCAACATGGAGCTAGACATGCAAGTCCTGGTTGTCAGCCCAAGAATCCAGTTTACCGCTACCAGCAGACACTAAACCAGAAACAGGGGGGAGTTGTCAAACTCTACATATCTCCTCCTAAAACAACCATCTTTGGAAAGGCAGGCTAGCATTAACCCAGGAGGATGGGCAGTCGTCCGCCAGCCAGACAATCGGCTGACTGATTCCCGGCTTCCCCTGACTACATGCCAAAGTGTCCTAAAAGTGTCCCCAAGGAAGACACCAAAGCCCACGTTGCCTCCTGGGAATGAAGCCAGTGATAGTAGAAAGCAGTTAGGATGTATTACAGAAACTAGGCTGGGGTATTGTCATGTAAAAGTGCTCTGAACGGTCAACATATGAACAGAAAAGGTCTGTAGAAGCACATGCCATTTAACTTCCTGCAAATATGTCCTCTTATTATCCAGAATATCAATGTAAAGAATCATAACTGACTCTAATGTGAGCAGTGTTGGAGAGGAACTCAGTCATGTTCTTTCTCACTGCCTGACCTTCCTGATGAAGTCTTCCCACACTGTCCACCCCATATACTAAAGTCTAGCTCGCCACTACATAAAACCAAGAATGGTTCAGGCTCTTGGACATTTGTTTGTTGCATTTGGGTCTTTGAGGAAAAATAGCTCAGGGACTACAAGGTTTGGTGCTTTCTACATGCCGAAATGCACGAGTTGCTGAATAGATATTTGTTTTAAATGAAGTAGTCATAAAGGTAATACTCGAGTATAACTTAAAAATTTACATCTTTCATACAGTTGTGCTCATATTTATTCATACCCTTTCATTAAAGAAGGAAAAAAAACAGCTGCCTGTAAAATAAGCTGAAATTGACTAAAGTAATAATAAAAAATTTTTTTTAATGAAAATCATTACATTATTTTCTAATTCTGGTTCAATAGAATTTTTTTTTTTTTAAAAAAAGCAACAAATAAGATAATTTATTACACATTACATCAGTCATAAACTAATATTTAGTTGAACAATCCTTTAATGTTTCTGCTCCAGTCAGGTGTTTTCTGTTCCTCTCAGTCAGACTTCTGCACCTGTTGACAGGTATTTTGTCCCACTGTTCAACAGAAAAGTGCTCTAATATGTCCAGGACCAATTTGGTTTTTTTTTCTTTTTTTTTTTTTCTTTCTTCAGCTCAATTAAATGAAAAAAACAGTGTTATATTATATTACTAAATTATATTTTTGCAAATTTTTAGTTATTGTTCATTTTTTAAGTCTTCAGCTATTTGAGTGACTGTTGTAAATTCAGCTTTTTCTTTAATGAAAGGGGATGAATACATATGAGCACAACTGTAAATCAATAAACTACATCTTTCCTCTATCTGGAGCAGGAGAGCGCTGCAGTACCGCGTCCGGTCGGTAGATGGTGCTGCAGAGTCCGGTGATAAATCCTCCCCGGCAGCTCCGTCAGCTCCCCCCCCTGCTGACCCACATTCACCCTGCACCGTAACCAGCCATGCGGGGTGGACCGGCCACAGAGGACCGGTGAACACCGTGGAGTTTACCTCTGCAAACGATGCGGCGGACTCAGCTCTACGGTGTGCACGCGCTCGACAGCAGCTTAAGAAGAAGGAGGAAGCTGACTCCTCCGGCCGACACCGCCTGACTGGAACGACACCGCGGCTTCTATATCTCAGCCTTCCCGCAGCTTTTCCGCTTTTTATTATTATTATAAAGAATATTCTCTTCTTCACGTGTTGATCCAGCTGCTCGTGCTTTATTTCTGCGGCTCGGGAGGCGCGCTCACGTGCTTCTGGTGAGTGGTTATTTCTTGCACTTGTCAGGGAATTGTGCGCGCGGGGCTTGAGCAGGACGGGCAAGGTGAGCGCTGTCCTCACGTCAACCCGGCCTGCTGCAGACCTGCAAGCTCTGTAGGAAACCAGCAGCTCAGCGGGACTCCAGCTGAATGCCATGCAGCTGGGTTCAGCCTCCATGGCTGCTGCAGGGAACTGGGGAACCTACATTTTTGCATGGAGAGGTGTCTGGAGGAAAGTTCAGGTGAAGTCTGCAAGCGACTTTCCAAAGTAGATTACATCTGTGTGTGCAGAAGTGTTCTCTTCAATCCCTCTGGAGTCTTGATATGAATAATGGACGTGTTACAGGGCAGCTGTGGAATATAAATTGTGGCTCTCAGCCTGTCAGTATGGTTCATATCAGGCTGTCATGTGATCACATTTCTAGTGTGGCCAAACCAGGATCCTTCCTTAAAATGATTCATTTATTAATAGAATCGTTGCAGAAGCGATCTGCTACAAGGTTCAAGAGATGCAGATGTCTTTAAGACGTCTGTTCCATGCAGATGTCTGGGTACAGCTCGTTATGCTATTCTGTGCACGTGTATCATACCTAGAGTGCATTGGACCATGCAAACTATAAATGGAATCACTACAGATTTATGGTGCTTGCTCTGGTCCACGTGTTCCCATGTAGACCGATGTAAACATGCCATTATTAGGCCTTTCCTAACTAACAAGGATCTTGTAATTACGGTTGCATAATTGCCATATTATTGGCATTTAAATGAACAGACAGATGAAATGCTAAATAAATTAATTGTTTGGAAAATAAATAGCCAGTAAAATAGTATACTTTATGCTCTTTCTTCAGAGAGTCCTGCAAAAAAATTTAATAACCCATACTGGTTACAAAAAGTTGTCTAAAGGCTTCTAAAAGAGGTCTATGGAAAGCAGACAGTGCCATTATTAACTTATACTGTATTGGGCATAATGGGTCTGACCCAAAGACATCTGCCCATGTCATCTGTAGGTGGCCTGTCTCAGTTGACAGTCTCAGCAACTATTTGAAATATTAAGCCAGGGCTTACATGATATACAAAATTACAGTGTTACATAATTGTCATAATTTCAACACATGGACGTATGACTTTTTAAAAATTATTATATAAACTATTTTACTATTAGCTTTACATGGTTTGAATGAATAGTTAAATTATTACAAAGCTTCTCGTATACTAATGGGAATAAAATGAACACAGTTAAGTTTGAGAATGTCCATTAAATCGAGACTTTAGGAGAAATTTAGCAGAATGTTAGCAGTGTTTCAGCTTTGTTTTCTGTGTAAATTATAAGCGTCACTGCTTTAAGTGATGCATCTTGATACATCTTGTGCTGATTTTAATGACTTCATAAATGTTTGTAAATTATTATTATTTAGTTAATTAACAGAGACGCAGCTATAAAGTGCAGAAAGAACTATAAAAGTCACTTTTGGGAGACAGACCGGTTCGTCACCCAAAAGAACCCGGGCGGCACATAGCAGACAACTACATTAGCAGTAAGGTAGCAGCTAGCATTGCAGCTACTGTTACATAGCATGAGATTTCTTCATCGGGTTTGAAAGCTAGCATTTGGAAACATTTTGGTTTTTATGGACATAAGAACAGACAAGACCTGGACAAGACTTCCTCCATATTGTTTAAAGCCAAAATAAAATATAATTATAATACTCCAAACATGTGACAGCACCTCCGCCCAGTAACAGGAGGTTGTTGTTGCTAACTAATGCTAACACCTTTTCCCTCTAGCTTCCATGAGAAATATTAAAGACAGTATGAAGAAAATGTGTTTTACATGTGTAGAATTTATTTATGGTTTGACATGAATAAAGATAGTGGAGATTAATTAGTTTGATTACTCTAATTAATGGATTCCAAGTGGAGTATAAAGTAGTAGCCTATAAATGTAGCCATGAAATGAGAAAAAAAAACCTTAATAGGGAGAAAAGATTTATAAAATGCCTGATAAACATTTACTAATTGAATGGCAGCAGCTGAATCGCATTGGAATTGAATAGTGAGGTACTTTGGATGTCAGACCCCTATTTAATTGTATTTTAATGTTGTTTTTGAGAGTTTTGGAGGGGCTTTGGTGCTTAGTTTGCACTCAATCGCAGTGAGAAATGCTGCTCTGTACAAGATGAAAAAGACCACAACAGCCCAGAGAAATAATGGATTCGACCCTATTGCAGCTTTACTCACTTTATTTTGAAATACTAGAGGCACATATGCAATTTGTTTTAGCAGCTTGTCTTTCAACTAGAACCAGTAAATTTGAACATTTTACTCCACTGGTTTCCTGTTCAGGTCACAACAAACTTTAAGGTAAATAGTAAATGGCATGGCACCGTCATATCTACCTGACCTGGTAGAGTCGTATATACCTGGACGTCCAGCGGACTTAAACTGAGCCTTTATCTTTTGACCACAATGCGGTGGTGCAAACAGACTTCTAAAAAAGATTGTAAAAGTTTTTGCAGATGCTGTTTAACAGGAAGCAATGTGACATTTTTCACACCACATCCTCAAAGACCTTCACCTCAACAAAACATGGACACGACTGAACATTCTCTGAACAATCACAGCTGGATATAAAGCAGTGACAAATATACAACCGAACACAACATTTCCTGCCATCCAGATCGACTCTGGCTGACATTGTGTACAGTATCTTCCCTCAGTAACCCAGTTATGAGCTCCGTAGCCACTGGTTTTATTAAATCTCAGCAATATTGCAAAGATTTATTAGTCTGTTTGTTGTTTCTCTAAATGTGAAGAGAAATATAGTTATAGGCTGTAATATTTAGGACATAAAAACCAGTACTATTGATTTGTAGATGGTAGTTCAGAAGATTTATTCTTAGAAAATGATTAATAAATCTAAAATATATTAATCCTGATTTTAAAAAAAATGAGAAAAAAGGCATAGAAGGCATGGAAAGCCCTTGTTGAACTTGTGGTTGTCTACTATATTCATATATAAACAAACTCATAATCTCTGCTGGCAGCCAGACGTGACCTCTTTTGACGCCCCCCCACCCCCTCTCGTCTGGTCCAAGGCCAGCGTCCTGATTTAAGATAGCGGGGCATAGCGGTGGGGAGGATGAAGAGGAAGGGAGAGACAGGAAAAATCCTCCCCCTCTACTCATTATATGTGTGTGTGTGTGTCTGAACTTGGTTACATAAGCGGGGCTGTGCAGAGGCAGCCGCTGTTTCAGTTCCCCGAGGTCCGACGGTCTGCTGAGGTCTTACAGATGTAGACGGGTTGAGAGGAGGGCTTTAAAGTGATCTCAGCAGTGATCTGATGAGTTTGTTGGCATGCGTCCCCCATACTCTGTTATCTTGATTGATCTGCTCGACTAAATGCAACAAATTCCTAAGTAGGAGGTCATACAGCATAAAGCTGACATCAAAAGCTTTCACTGGGTTTCAGGCAGTAAGTGTTCAGAAAGAAGAAACCAGTGTGTCGAGTTGGGATGGGCCTTCCAAGCAACCACTGAGAATTATTCCGTCATTAGCAGTATACCAGTATTATTACCAGAATACCAGTACCACCCTCATTCCAAGTAGGTTAGAGGCTAAGCCAGGCTAATTTTCCAGCCTAATTTTTGTCTCTACTGATTCAATTACAGCACTGGGAAGTGTTGTGTTTGCCAGATGTGGCCCAGATGTGAGTTGTTGGGCCTGTACATAGATTGCAGGAATTTCCATGTGGGCCACATGATCTGGTCATGTGGCTGAGTTTTGGCAGCCAGACTCACATGGACTCAACATAAATCAAGCCAAATATAGGCCAAATGAAACTAAATGTGGGCCATACTTGAGCCAAACATCGTTTGCTATCTGTGTATGTTTCACTCTGCAGAACAGCACAGAACATTTTCTTATTCAGATGAAAAGCCCTGGGTTCATCTTTCTCGGCAGAATTTATCAGAACCATGGATTGTGGTGTTTTAGTGTTTCCCTGACGTTGATACAGCTTTGGTAGACCACCACAGCTATATTGTTAGCATCACACCCTCATAATGCAGAGAATGAAATTATTTCACATGAACAAAGTCCAAATGTGCACCTGCATTGCCACCTCAAGAAGTTCAGTGGTGGTAGGTCTGACATCTGGCGACGGGGAGAGGGGTGGGGCCTGATTAAACATCAGTGGTTACACCCACAGGCAGCAAAGTAAACTTTGAGAACAAGGTAAAGAACTGCTGGTGAGTTGCTTTATATTTTACAAGTTCCATCTCACACAGGAAGTGTCCATTTTCAATTAGTGGATTGCAGTGGTCAAACTCCACCCCTTTGAGTTGAATTGGTAAGATAGGGACCCCAAGAAAGGTCTAGACAAAGAAGGACGATGCAGGTCTGATGTTCTGCTACCCTTATCAGTCTGCCTGTGTATGGAACCATAGTCTGCCAAGCCAGATCTGTTGGTGGATTGTACGGTTATAACTCTGCAGATTCTGAACTTTATAGAAAATATTCAGCTTTGTAAATGAGCCACAACCTCAAGGTTTTCAATTCTCCTTCACAACTTGACAGGATTGTTGCCAGTTTATTGGTTGGAAAAATGCCCCTTGATCTTCATTTCTTGAATACAGCACTATCCTTCTGATTTGTTAACAATAATGCCACTGACCTGACTGCTATGAAAATAACATGCCTACCAGACAGTAGTGTTGCTAGATTAAGGACCACCTCGCCCCAGACAGAGTTATACTGGTCAGCTTTGGGGCTCTGGACGTATTATGTCGTTTGCTCTAATATTTCATGCTACTTGTGTGATTTGTGAGAATGCATTATATTTTTTTCAGACATGCCAGAGGCAAGTTATGCTCTTATTACAATCCCACAATATTGTAGCTGAAAGCTGTCGTCCTTCAGGTCATCCAACTGGTAAATCTCTTCCAGGCTGCCATATTTAAGCTTCTTCAGCCTTCAAACCCTTTGATGCCTCATCTACAAGCCCCTTTGATATAAACCGTCTCCTCCTTTCCAAGCTGTATGCAACTCCATCTTATTGGTGCAGTTCTGTAAGCCAGGGGGTGTCTTTACGGCTGCTCTCCCCAGGCTTTTCACATAAATGCATAAATGGGCAGGGAGGTGCCAGAGAAGAGGCATTCTACTGATATGCTAGATGATATAAATGAGATTCTCTTTGATGAAAAGGGTCTGAAATGCATGTAACGTGATGAAGGATGATTGCAGTTCGACGGCTTAGTTTTTTTCCCCAACCAGTCTAAACTTATTAAAATAAAATATTAATGTAAAGCACATGGACTGTATAGAAAAGCTGGGCGGAGCCTCTGTGACGTCGCCTGTAGGTTTCTGAAGAGTTGAATTGAAGCTCATTAAGCAAGTGTGACACTGTTGCTCTTGGAAATACAAAAATACTCAAAGAGGTGGAGCTGAGAGGGGGCTGTGAGCGTGGGGGTGGATGATTGACATCTATTGAACTCTGACCTTTTAGGAGCTTAGAACTAAATGAGCTAACAGAAGTTAACCTGCTAACAGAGACAGGTGGATTAAAGTTAAGTCACACTGTCAACTGGCTAAAAACTGCTGTTGTTCTACCCTCTGCCTCCATGCAGTGGGATATTGGGTACCTATCAATCAAAAGGACACGCCCCTAATAATTTCTACGTGACATTACTTAAAAGACTAGGTTTTATTAACTTAAGCTATTAAACCTAAAATGGATTTTTGAAACAGACTGTAAACATGTTTATTTCTGCTGTGAATTTGGTCTTTTTAACATGGGAGTCTATGGGGATTTGCTCTGTTTTGGATGAGAGGGGAACTGCAATTTTTGGCTCTTCTGCAAAGGCTTCACTGTTAACCACTGGAGGTTGCAGCTTGGTTAAGCAATAAATTTGAAGACCAGTTAGTTGGGTTAATATAATCACGCACTGTTGATGTTACATTTTTTTTCTAACTGTGACTTATAAACAACATGGACAACTCATCTTCCTTAAGGCCAAACATGTCTGTTTGTCCATCTCCTGCACCAGTAACATGCGTAATTTGGTCCATTTTCAAGGGACTTACCTATCCATCACATGATGTAAAAAAACGTAGCAGGGCACCAAAAGACACAGGGGCAGAGTTGTGTAGATGACACACAACCAGGGAAAGGAACAAACCAGAGAAGATGAACAGGAAGAAAACAATGCAGAACTTGCCAATTAAAATGCTACTAAATAGGAAGCAGAAGAAGTTCAGAGTAACTAAAAACTAGCTAAAAAAAAAAAAAAAAAGAAAATGTGGTTTTATTCTTCTTCTGGTGTTTTTGGACAGTTGTACCCAACTTTATAGTGATGCATTGCCGCTAATAACCTTTGTCAAAACACAGAAGTGGACTCTGAAGTCAGCACTGCCCACTAGGATGAACAGACCTAACTCCAGCAACGTAAAAGACGCATGGAAGTATGAGGGCAGCAACTTATGAAAATGTTTGAAACAGGCGTTGCTAAAATATGTACACAAGGGAGTATAAAAGGGCCTTAAATCTCAAGCCATGGCACACACATTAAACCTAAACAGTTTGAGTTTATTACAAATTGTATGTGACCACAAAAGTCTACCTGGAGTTCCAGATCATTTCAGGATCAATTTATAAACAAAATTATCCAGCCACGCTAAGAATCCGGTAAACTATACCACATAAAATGAAAGAAAACACATTAATTTACCTCTCTAATCTAACAAACCCTGGAGAAAATGAATATAAAAGAAAATGATAGCCACCCCTCCAACAATGCATCATTTATGGTGAACATGTTGTGTTTCGCTACCACAGTAGCCAGTTGGGGAGTGAGGAAGATGGCCTCCAGCAGACAGTCCTATGTAATCTGCTGAAGGTTGAGCCAATCACAGCTTGGTATCTACAGACTCTAGTCTTCACACAGTAAGTTAAACAGTAAATGACGTGTCGCGGCTCTGCCTCACTTCAGCTTTCCGAGCATTGCCATGCTAATGATCTACACAAGGATGGGCGATATAGCCAGTAAATTATATCACAGGGATGTTCTAGAATAGGTTGATGTTTGTGTCCTCAGTCACACAATCAGTCACATCGTCGGTATCCTTCCACCTTTTACCCAACTTGTAATATACATTACCAGTCAAAAGTTTGGACACACTTTCCCATTGGATTTAATGGAAAAGTGTCTCCAAACCCTTAACTGGTTTTGTAGAATGGAGCAAAATAATATTTCTGCAATTCCTTGCTATTCTAGTTTGGTTTGGTTTTTGCTTGTAGACCCTGCAGTTACTTAATAGTTGAAAAAGTTTTACTTTTTATTTTATTTGTTTGGTCTCCATTTTTCTTTCTTTTTATTTATTTATCTTTTAATAAAACAGAGTTGCTGGTAGGGTCTACATGTAGCAACAGAGTTGTAAAGTTTTGCTAGCAGAATATGTAATGTATGTGTGTTAGAAGTGGTGTGGTCTACAAGCATATTGGCTGCATGTTCTTACTCATTAATAGCGTGACTTGGGGAAAGAAACTGCTGGTGTCTGTACTGCTTAGTGCTAATTCTCAGATAAGCTTCCTTGTAGGTTAAACACAAAAGGTAAACCTGCTAAGTGTCAACATATTAACATCGTCACTGTTTTTCCCATGAGGACCCTGGTGTTAAGCTCAATGCACATTTTGATTTTCTTACTGGTTTACACATATGGTCTTGCTTGTCACCATGACAACCCCAATTTACTAAACACAGCAAGTAGCACATGCATTAATGTAGCCATATCTAATTTATGTCCTCAATACACAGTGGATTAAAATGAAGTTTAATTGTCATTTCTTGGTCATTATTGTCTCTTTGACAATCTCCAAACGTAAAGCAAACATCAGTGTATGATGAAAAGGGTTTCATCTGGACAAATCAGGATGCCAATCAAGTTCTTTGATTTCTCAAGTACTTTTAATGCAATTCAGCTGCTCTGTTATGCAAGCAGCTGCATGTATTCCAGGAGGATTCCTCCACAACTATCTGCCTTCCCAACGGCTTGTGAGAGTGAAGGTTGTGTGTCTGAAATGGTGACGATATGCCCAGACTTTGTCTTGTGATCCTGGATCCATGTTTCCTGCTCCAACAAACCTGATTCAAATTAAATGTCTTAACCTCAATAACATCCTGTCAAGTTATACCCAAGCATGTTGACCCATTAATTTGACTGAGTTTTGCAGCAGGAAACATCTAAAAGCTGCAGGACTGCAGACTTTTCCCATCCTGATGTAGATGATGATGTTGTGACCATATTTTTGCCATATTGACCAGTTCTACTCCTAATCATGGAACAGAACAACGAAACACTGCAGTTGTTTTGGGATGTCAGCATCTCCTGCAGTGTTATAAATGAGTTGCTGTGGCAGTCAGGTGTGTTGGAGGAGGGAAACACAAAACACCTGCAGGACCTCAGCCTTTGTGGGACTAAGCGGGACATCCCTGCGATGCTGCAGGGCAGTAATGCTACGAAGAATGTAGTCTTTTATATATGAAAGTGAAAGATTTGCTCTCTCTAAGGATAATTCTAGATTTGCCAACAGACATGTAAACACATCTCCCGCCGTCATCTTCTCTGTTGAAAATGGACTGAGAGCTAGAGGAGTGACTACAGCAGGACGTGGTCCGGAGACGACATAGAAAGGACAAACGCGGTGCTCTGAATGAACTGTTGCAGACAGTCTGAAGCCTTTTCTCAGCCTCTCTGAGGATTTGACCTCTCTTGTACAGTAAGACTCACACAGCAACTCCTGAGAGACGGTTTTCTGGCGACTCGCTTCATTCTGAAGCTGTGGGAGAAAAGAGAGGCTGTTCAACACAGCGGGGAAATAAGGGAGGCACTGTGAAATTAAAGGTCATGCTCCAGACTTGGATCCACAATGCTAGAAGCGTCTGCCAAGCTCCCCCTACTCATAGAAGACCCAGCAGAAGAGCTGCACGAAGCTACAGCGGATGGATTTACATACAGTAGCTCCTCATTTATAACCTATCACACCTCATACACATCATTTACTCTTCCTTTTTGTAATAAAACACTGCAGGTCAGTGAAGGTGTGTAAGAATATGATCTGTGACCTGCTTTATCTCATGTCAGCGATGAAGAGGATGATGATGATAATGTTCCTGTAAACAATGTTTAACAGTAAAGTTATGGCTTTTATTCTTCTTGTTCATTTATTCCCAAACAATGAATGACCTTAAATTTGTTTATTGCAAACAGTTGCTAGTTTGTACAATAATCCTAATTTGCAGTGGGGGTTGGATAATGCTTTCCTGTCGTCTCCACCCCAACCAGTCGAGGCAGATGGCTGCCCTCCCTGAGCCGGGTTCTGCCGGAGGTTTTCTTCCTGTTAAAGGGGAGTTTTTTCCTTCCCACTGTCGCCTCGTGGGATGGGGGATTGGATCGAAGTCATGATTTGATGCAATCAGTTGGTAGAATTGGTTTGAATGATGTGCATGTTGATTCATGTATGTAAAGTGCCCTGTGACAACACTGTTGTGAAGTGGCGCTATACAAATAAAGCTGAGTTAAATTGAATTGAATTGAATAATGTGGTAGTGCAGTGGTTCTGTAGGTGCAGCATAGCACGTTTCCAACTTTACGCAGTCCATAGCATGCAGCATTGGACATACCTTGATCAATAACTCGATTACCTTCCCGTGTTTTGTACTTTCCCACTACCTCAATCACCTGTTTTATCAAAATAATCCATTTACCTGTCCGCGTCATGCTTTTCCGTGTTATAATGCCCATCTCAAATGTCCAACCAATCATGTTACATGATAGTTTTCTGAGACACAGAAAAAAAGTTCTGCCAGCCTGATGTGTCGAGAGCTGTCTTTAAGAGAACAAGGTAATGTCTTTTTCTTGTTGGGGTCTCGAGAACAAGAAGTTCTTACTTCTCGTGGAGTATGTAGCAGGCTTTAGTCCTGACTGCCAGCTGTGGACATAACGCCATGTTTAACCAGTCAGCAGGTAATCTGAACAGGTCCTGGATCACATGGTAAGATTAGAAAAATAGCTTAACATATTTATAATAAAGCAAAAATGTAGCAAACACAGAATCTGATCTGAGAAGGGTGAGGAAAACCCCATGCGGAAGTACCAGAAACTGCAGTTCCCCCTTGAGCCACTAGGGGCTCCAAAATAGAGTGAATCTCCATAGACTCCCATGTTAAAAAGACCAACTTCACAGCAGAAATAAACATGTTTACAGCCTGGTAAAAAAAAATCCATTTTAGGTTTAATAGGTCAGGTTTACCTTCATCACAACTGTGGGGGGAGTGAATTTTTTTAACCCCTCCCTTTCGACATTTCGGGGGTGTCCTTTTGATTGACAGATACCTGATATCCTGCTTCAAGGAGGAGGAATGTAGAACAACCGCAGTTTTTAGCCATTCTACAGCGTGATTTAGCTTTAGCCCGCTTACCTCTGTTAGCTGGTTAGTTACTGTTAGCTCTGGGTTAGCTTGGTTAGCTCTTATCTACTAACAGGTCAGAGTTGCTAGATGTCAATCATCCACCCCCACGCTCACAGCCCCCATCTCTGCTCTACATCTTTGGCCATTTTTATATTTCCAGGAGTGACAAAATGTGTAACGCTGCCAAGATGGCGATGGTGGGAACCTCCTAATGAACTTCAGTTCAGCTCTTTAGAAACCTACAGGTGACGTTACAGAGGCTCCGTCCATCTTTTCTATACAGTCTAAGGTTGGGGCGTGTTTATCCCTGTAATGCTGGTCTATTGTTGCTGGCAAAATTGGAAACAGCCACCAAACAAAGCAGCACATGAGGCTCTAATGGAAATCATTTACAGGTTCATGAGACTGATGGACACTGGGGAGGGAAAGTGTTATGGTTGGACGACATCTGAAGGGTCTGACAGTCCATCAAGGATTCATTTCTGCAACTTTGAGGAGCTGCATCCTGAAAGTTGTCTTAGTCTGTCAGAGTGGACTCTCACTACCGTCTTAAATTATGCATCAGCTTACATTCGTCATTCAGTGTTTTCTATACGAGTCAGATAAAAAGTGTAACAGTCTGAGCAGCAACGTGAAGCAGCGCGACGTGGGAACGGACAGGTTCATCATTTCCTGCATTTATTTTTTATTTTACAAAGTTTGTTTTTAGCTTCTGCTTGAACTTACTAATACATTTCACCTCCTGATGTATGAACTAACTACATAAAGTCATTAAAACAAAGCGACTTTCACCAAACTGTTATAGAAAGAAAGTTTCGGTGGACACGTTAAAGCCAGTCATCTTTCGCTCCATTCTGAAACTCCATCTGACCTCTGGATGAACTCACCGTCCAGCTTTGGATAAGACATGTGCTTGCAGGATGATCCAATTTTCGGCCTTTTTTTATTTCTTCTCTTTGCAGCCTGAAGACATGATAGTGGAATTAAGAGGCGCAGCGTTTTTGTGGTAACTCACAATGGCACCCTGTGTTTAAAAAGGTCCCTAAAGGGAAATGTAGACAGTTTGCTGAACTACAGCTTTTTCCCGCTTAGTTGACTAAAAATGTGTACTTGTGGCTAACTTTTAATGTTTGTATGCAGGGATTTGTTATTAAAGTGGAACTATTCTGTGCATTTCAGGCTAATTTATTTTTATTTCTGAGACCAGAAGGGCTGGGATTGATGGAGTTATTGTCACAAATGGCTTTATTTACTTCAGACCGACCCTCTCCGTAGGCTGTCAGATCAGCCTGCGGGCAAAACGAGTGGATTGAGACTCTTCCGCATTAAGCCCCGCCTCCCGCCACTGCACTACATCGGGAGCGCGCACCGCACCTGCTTTGGCCGTCATTGTAACGTCTCATAAACAGAAGGAATAGGCTAATATGAACTCAATAAAAAAACAAACTACAATGTCAACACATAGCATCCAGCCCTACATGTTGGAACCTGAATCAGAGCCTGAAAACGAAGTGGAAAACAGCAACCCACAGCAACGAATGCAGCAGGATGTCTCTCTTTGGTAAACTCACCAGCCATCGTTGGAAATAACTTTATCCCACGTTTTCCACCCGCCTGATGTATTTGTACATGCCCTTGTTAACCAGTAGAAGGTAACCAATCACCGAACCTTATCCCCCGGGACGTCACAAGGATTTCCAAGTAGAAAAAACTCTCTAAAACGACGCGTTTTTCGTCCCCATGGAAACCAAACGGAGAGAGTGCTGGAACTCAAACTCAAACATGTGTTTAGGTGATAAAAAACGATGCCGTTCACATGTCTGATGAGGATTCAACACTGTAACACTGTAGAAAGCTCAGAAAACTCCAAATACCATAATAGCACCCTTTTAAGGCTGCTACAGACAGTGATTTTGATTATCGACCAGTCACCAGTTATTCAGGTGATTACATTATTAATGTGATAATATATCAGTTGTAGCTTATGGCAGCAATGTGCAGCTGCTCTTTCATAACTATCATGAGATTCCAGCTTGAAATATTATCTCCAAGTATTCTATCTAAAAATAAAACATGAGATTTAATCTTATCCAATAACTCTGAATGAACATTACAGCTTGCGGTAAAATAAGGAAAACAAGGCGCTGGGCTTGTTGAGGCTTTTCGTCACTTCATTTGTGTGTGACATCAAAGCTTCTTTCTCAGGTAATTAATGTTGTTTCCCTTTCGGCTTTTCCCCCTGAAGGGGTCGCCACAGCCAATCATTGGCTTTAAACTACCGAGTTGGTACGGAAGCCTCATTCGCATGGTTGCGCTATGGCACAAGTATGACACCTGATGCAACCCTCTGCATTTATCAGGACTTGGGACCAGCCCATCTTGGACCCCTCTGTCCCCCTGGGGCTGCAGCGTAGGGGAGCAGGACTTGGCATACATGCCGACGCCATTCACCTGCTCTTTTAAAATTCATATAAGTAACGATGAAACAACGAGTTGTGCTATATAACCGTCTAATGGATGGATGCAAGTTGTTTAATCCACTTATACCATGGTCCCACACAGTATTTTATAACAAACTTTATTTCTTTTTACAAAACTTGCTCAATATGCTGATGTACAGGAACTATTTTATGTTGGCCTTGATGTAGTTTCTTTGCTTAACAACCGTTGTCAAGCTACAGCGCGTTTCTGTCGTTCACCTGATAAAAGCCAGCTGATCTGCATAAGTTTATTAACAGGTTGCTATGGTGACACAGAGGGATATTACAGTGATTTCACTCGTAACTACGTGATGTATATACAAAAACAATGCACAGCAGTTTGCATTAATTAATTAATTAATTAATTAAAATGAATGAATTAAAATTATCACTGACCATGGTATAAATGGTTTTAATGAGCCTTAAGTCGGGATTCTGGACTTGCTATGGATATCACACACGTCTATAGTTACATCACCGTCCTGATGGTACACCCATTAAACCAGCTGTTAACCCCTAAACCCCCCGGTTTAGAGGTTAGAATTAGGGCTGGGCAATATGGCCGAAAAATAAAATCTCAGATTTTTTTAAACCAAATCCAATTTCAGATTTTAATTCATTTTTCCCTTTACTGTAAAGAAAACAATAGTAATAAATGACAAACTTAAAAAATTATTATTTTTCAAAAATGCTTTTATTGCAGTCAGCCTAGGAGTTTACCTAAATTTAAAGTGCAACTAAACAAGCTGTTAGACAAGATTGTAAAAAGAGATGCAGGCGCTGCCGCTGTAAACATTATAACAACCAACATGTTTGTACTTAGTGCGTTTCCACTGTGAGATAGTTTTTAAGTTTTGATCATACATTTAAGAATAGGCCTCACGTCACTTGTGTAACTTTACTCTAAAACAAAAAACTAATAAATTAATAAAGTATTTTGTATTTTGACATTAAATAATCAAAACAATTTCCCACATTGGCAATGAAGTAATAAAAATGAATGTTTCTTTACACTTATCATGTGTTTCGAGAAAATTGACCTCTTTCATACAAAATACTATTTCTTTTAAAAAAACATCCCTAAATGTTAATTAAAGTTATATTTCTAACATACATGTATTATTACATCCTTGCTATTTTTTGTTTGATTTACACATTTTTGGCAATCAATCAAACTTTATTCATAAAGCGCTTTTCCAACATAAAATATGTAACGCAAAGCGCTTGTTTAAAATCAGACATTAAGGAAACACACAGACAGACACATTATATAAAAAAAATACCTCCAATCCCCCTTTTTAGATACATCTAAATGAGAAAGCTAAGTGCAGACGGACTAGTCGTGGAAACCCCATCCGAGGAGCCGTTTGCACCGGGGCAGTGCAATGGCAGGCACCAGTAGCACTGTACCCTATCCACCACCGCCACCCCAGTTGCAGACAGCCCCCACAAAGGAAACACTGGAAACACCATTTAAAACATATAAAATGTATTAAGACAAAACTTAAAATGAAAACATAAAATAAATAAAGAAAGATAAGCCTGTCAGCTGCATCTGGCTTCAGACTCCTGTGGGGTGTGACAACGCCCCCTCCCACACTGAAAAACCCTGCGTTTCCATGACACCTAGAACTGCACAAAAACTAAATATTACCACAAAAACCCTCGAATGGAAACACCTACATCTAAAAAAAAAGTAAAATATTGCTAAATTTTTTACAATCTTAACAGGTGGTTTTTCAGACATTTCGATATGGAAATACATTGCAGAAGTGTAATGGAAACACTTTTTTTGCGTTTACGTGTCCCCAGACGTGACGTGGGTGGTCGTGACCATATATGGTCGTGACCAGTTAATTCCCGGTAAAGATGCCGCGGTGTGGCATTAACAACAGCGAATTTCAGAGTTTTAGAAAAGAAAGTGACGGAGAAAAGCTCCGAAGCAAATTCTCCGCAGCAAGTAGAAAACCCTAAAATAACGCTACGTGCCCACTTTGCATTAACCACAATATTTGTAAAATCTCACGAGAGAACAAGATTTTACGACACTTGATGCTAATGGGCTAAACACTGTTCAATGGATATACCCGCAAATAACAATTGTTGTTTGTCGAAATGTTTTTATTTTGCAAAAAAAAATGTGATGGAAACGCAGAGCGGGCACTTGTTGTTCGTTTCTAGCTGCCCTGTTGTTGTTTATGCGTTTCTGTTGGAAACTAGCGGGAGTGCGCTGACGTCACTATAAGGTACGGAAGCCCAAAAGGTGCTGGCGGGGCAAAAAAAATCCAGATTTTCATAAAAATAAATCTTCATAAACAGCAAATTAGAATTATTTGGTTAAATCAATCAATCACCCAGCCCTAGTTAAAATGATAAAATACTGAAGTGTATATGTTGGTCTGATGCTGTGGAGCTAGATAAAAAAGTCCTGACTGGGTGATGCCGAACTAAGTTGTTGCTTATCCGCACATGGAGGAAATCTCTGAACCAGATAAACTTCTGTTTGCATCATGAAAAATATGAAAGTCTAACTGAAGCTGCAACATGAGTGATACCTGATGCCTCGGTCCCTGGCTGGAAATGAGGTTTCTGCATAAACTGTGAAGGCAGAGGTGGAACATGCCTGTCAACTTCCTAAATGGGTCAATGGCCTTTAAAGAAACAAACGCTTTTCTGTGTGTAATGTGAAACTCAACAGGTTTGTTCCGAGCCAGGCAGCGAAGGAGAGAACGTGTTCCCAGATGGTTCCCTCGCATGGCTGGAAAGGTCTTTGTTTTATTTATTAGTCACATACTGGCTGCAATTCTGTGTTTTAATCTTTTTCGCTGGGTGATAAAACTCAACTTAATGCAGTTTTTTTCTGTGGTCTCCATTGTGAGATAATCATAATTTAACCCATAGAACTCAGAATGAAATATATGATAGTTTCTGAAAAACATTTTTTTGCAGAACAATCTTGTGTCTTCTGCACCTTAATGGACACCAGAAAGTAGATTACTCTATAATGATTCTGACATATCACATGGGGATAAATGGTACATATCCCTAAAATATTCTGATGCTTTTTATTTTACATTTTGTCTTTATATTATACTCACAGAATTGGACTTACCTATCACTTTTAAGATGAAAAGATGATCTGGACACCAGAAAAGGTTTGAGAGGGAGGCGAGGACTAGGAACTGCAGGGCAGGGCCCAGAACAGCTGAGTAACCATGAAAACTGTTATTGCTTTTTGCATATTAGTGTGTGGTTGTTTATTTAAGTGGTTAATTGACAATAAATTTGCAGTCAGAGTTTGTAAGTGATTGTGCGAACTATAGCATGCAGATCAGAGAACAAAGACAACTAACATTACATAATTTACATTTTTAAAAAAACTACTAAATTGTAAAGTGGAAAAATAATTGGATGCATTACATCAGGCACCATCAAAAACACTAGAAAATATCATAATATTCAGACGTTACAAAGTCAACCCTGAGGCAGAGGGGCCCATGGCGATAAGGGGGTCCCAGGGGTCCAGAATTCCTAGAAACTGCCCTGATCAGATCAGATAGATCCATAAGAAAGACTTTTTTAAAAATGCAGCTAAATTATAAATAATACATGCATCATTTATTTTACATAGAGAGGCAATTAATGATGAAAAAACATATTTAAAAAAAAAAAAATTATATATCAGTGCTGGGAGGGCTTATGGAGAACCACACCATACTCTGCATATTCATTATTTTATTTATTTATGTATATTTAATATATACACAACACACTATATAAGTCCCTAACTTCCTAAGTTGTGCTGTAGAGACATAGTAGTTCAGAGCTGGCGAGTGTTTAGACTTATATGTGGGTCAATTTATAAAATCTTGAGGAAAATTAAATGAGGCCTTTATTAGAAAGTTCTTTTTCTTTTAAAGGTGATGGTACACCCCCACCTGTTTCATTATACGCCGATTTTTCTTTTGTTCACCTTTTGTCTTCATACAGTCTTTTTACTTCATCTCGTTCACATCGTTTTATCGACAGTATTAACCTTTTTATACAGTGTTTGTTTATCAGTCAGATTGTTCTGCTTTAGGTCATGTTTCCACTCCAACCTCTACATGCTGCAAACCACATCATGTGCAAAACCATTTAAACAGAGAGTCTGCAACACGTTTGCAGCTGCCAACAATTTATGCAGTTATTCATTCATTATCAGAACCACTTGGTCCGATTAAAGGTCGCAGGGATGCTGGAGCCTATCCAGCAGTCTTTGGGCGAATAGTAGGAATGTGCAATAAAATATTGTTGGTAGTTTATCGTTACAAATGCCCCCCCGCAGTAGGAATTACCAATCCCACAATAAAAAAAATAAATTCCCATTGATTACGTGTCTATGTTTGCAAACCCCGATGACGTACGCGACGCTCACAACCCAACACGTGTGGAGTAATGGCAAAGATGGCGGAAGGACATGCCGGTTAGCAAAGTGCTTATTCGCCAACAAGGCACCGCCATCTCTGTTATCTGGGACTGCTTTGAGTTCAGAAAGTCAGACACAGAGCAGAAATTTATTTGCAAGGTTTGCAGACAAATAGAGTAAACAAAGTTCAGCGACACCACCAGTTTATTCCACCACCTCAAACACAAACCGGCTGCGGGAGCCGCCGCCGTGTCGATCAGCGTGTCCAATCTGCTGCTGTTCCTCTCGCCACAAAACCGATGCAACTGATGACATCATACTCATTTTAACAGAGAAAGTACATTTTTGTTATGTTTTAACTGAGTGAAACGTAGAGATGTGCTGAACAGAAACGATGTTAACGCATGTTGCTGCTTTACTCTTCAGGTTATGCATTTGCCTGATGCTTGTTTACGTTTTGGATCTAAAGGCCAATTAATGTGACTTACGCATTCATATATATATATATATATATATATATATATATATATATATATATATATATATATAAAAAGATTTATATGGAGAACACCACAGTATCGTTTCCAGTGGCATCTATAAATTATTACTTTAAGAATCGAGGATGGTGCATTTCATCAATAAAACAGGGAATCTTCATAAATCCTGAAATGGCCTGATGTCATTCAAGAGTCAGCTGTTACTTACATCCACCCACGTACCCTCTTAAGGTGGAGTTTGACCTCAGAAATAGTGTTTTGCCTGCCAAAAAGGGATTAAAGCTCATATATTGCTTAATAAAACAACTATTTCACTGTATATGGCTACTGTTAAGGAATAGTGTAGGAAAGAGCCTCCAAGAAGTCAGGCACACAGATGCTTCTCAAGCCAGTTCCTTTATTTTGGTCACTTGTTGGGGCAGTGAGGGACTGGCGGAAAACTGGAAGGCAGGCTGGTACTGGAAAACAAGACGGGGGGGAGATTTCTTTAGACTCTCTTATTTAGTTTACCAACACCAAACGCTGGTTGGCCATACAATACCACCGGCAAGCAGACGAACTGGCAATGGCTGGAGAGCAGTCCTCAGTCTTATCAGCCAGGCTGAAACGAGGAACAGCTGCAGCCACTCAGTCAGGACGCACCTGAGGAAAAATATCACATCCCTCCAGGCCCAACAGCTACAGTTCATATAAGAGAATCATATTCCACAGTTTTGGGCCAACTACTTATTTACATTCACACCCATATCTTTTTAAGATGGAATTTGACCTCAGAAAGGGAGTTTGTAGAAGCCTTCAGTGTTATTTTGGTGATAGATTCATTGTTAAATATTAGTTTATTTATTGTAATTTTCCTCATTACCGTGACAAACGCCAGGAATTATTGTAAGAAAATTTTTAGACCTAAGCAGGCTGCATGGTGACATAGTGGTTAGCACTGTGGCCTCAAGAAGGTCACTGGTTCGATCCTTGGCTGGGGCAAGGTTTGGTTAGCTTGTTAGGTTAATTGGTTACTCTAAATAGTGAGTCAGTGTGAGTGGATGTTTGTCTCTGTGCGGCCCTGTGATGGACTGGCGAGCTGTCCAGGGTGTACCCTGCCTTTTGCCCAAAGCCAGCTGGGATAGGCTCCAGCTTCCCTGCGACCCTGAATTGGATTAAGCGGTTTGGAAAATGAATGAATTAAATTTTTAGACCATATTTCCCATCCCTAGGTGGCGGCGGTGTACACCCTGGACAGGTCAACAGTCCTTTGCAGGGCAGGTGTGCGATCACTCTTATTTAATCACCCTCAAACCGTGGTTCAGTCCCAAACGCAGAATTCCACATTGCACATGCGGATTACAAATCACACATTGGGATCTTAGTAGATCTGGCCCTCAGCGTTCCAGCAGGAAGTAAACTGGCTACAATTTCTCTTTTGTTTGCTTTCTGCACATCATAAGAAGATCGTAACTTGGGCTATAAATTAGCTGGGCTCAGAGCTTCACATGGACGACCCGGAACACGTTAGAGATGAAGTGTTGCAGTTCTTCGGACGAAACCTTTATTGTCTCAGGAATGTCCAGAAGAAATAAAACACTGTACATTTTAAAGTGTGATATTATTTTCACACCACAGCTGAGACCCTTTGAAAAGCAATTTAGAGTGTCAGCATGTTGCTGATGGTGAAACGATACGACACCTTGTTTGAGGCGTTTAGCTGCTCAGTGGGAACCGGGCTGTGGTGACTCAGGAGGCTTCCCGACCCTCGGTCCGACCCGCACTTCCACGTCCAACCAACGAGGAATGAAGAGCATCAAAAGATGCTTGCAAAACTGGAATTTTCACTTCAGCTGGATTAAAATATAAATCCTTCTAAACTTCCATTCCTCACCTTTTCTTCATCCTTCGTCATGCCGTCACCACCCCCGATCAGGAAGGGTTTGCTTCAACCAACCAGGAAGTTACACAGATGGAGCTCCGCAGCCTGTGATTGGCTGAGAAGCAGATTGCTCATTTGCAGGATTCAATGTTCATGACTTCCATATTGTTGCTATGCAGCTATAAACAGCACATATCCATAAATATACCACCTTTAACGACACCCCTCCCCCTCCTCTTTCAGCTTACTTACCTCCTCCACGTATCTGTCCATGTGTTCAAGCATCACTTTAAAGTTTGTTGGTCCATCATTTGCTGCATTGAAGACAATGTCTTTGTTGTTCATGCCATAGCTGTCTCACATTAAGGAGCTTTGAAATACAGTAGTGGTGGTAACCCAGTGGAATGGGGGGGGTTTGAAGTGTTATGTAGCAGATTTGGTTTCTATTCTTAATTTACAGTTTGTCCTCTGTGGTCGTACCGCTGCTGACGAATACTCTCAGTCTGGAAAACCCAGGTTGGCGATGCAGAGATATGTGATTATAGAGGAAGCAAATGGTTTGACAGACGCACAGCAGTGATGAATATTTGTCCTGTTTGTGTGTCCATACAAACCTACACACATAAACATTATAAAGGAACCCCACCTACACATCCATATGCATCGTTCACGGCAGCAAACGCTCATTACCGTCACATGGTTTCAAAGATGAGATGAGAAAGGATATTTATCTGGCTGCAGATACTTCTGTGGTAATTTGGAAACTATGAAACAGTGATGGAAAGCTGCCACATTAAAGCCCGCTCAGTTATGCCAAAAGTTATGATCACAGTTATTAAGTTTTTTTTTTTTTATCACAACCATTAAACTTCTGATTTATTTGGTTGAAAACATGTCTTGGTAAACTTTACCACAAGCAAGGAATGCACTGATACCTGCATCAGGTGTCGCTATGAGAGTATGTACAAGTATTTGTGTTCATAAAAGTATTCTGGTGCTGCAGAATCCCACATTAATGTGGGAAAAACTTTGAAGTAAAAATGAACATGTGAATCCAAAGAGATCATTTTTATCATTGAATTCCCAGAAGCAAACTTTTTCTAGGTCCTGTGTAAACTTGAATTATCTCTTCAAGAGCGGCTGATTTTTGGCATTTGAGTTCTTTCTCGCGGCTGTGACCTTAACTCACCAAAAACCTCTTTATCCTCCTTGTTGGTGAAGATTCTGATGGTTTTATAGCCATGAATTTAGAAGATGGCTGCCAGACGACCTGATATATCAAACGATTCACCTCTCAGTCGTCACATCTGGTCTAAACTCCTGTAAGGGGATTTATTAGTACTCTTATCAGTTCTTGTACTGGCAAGTCCTCACATATAAGTACTTGTATTTATTCAATTTAAAATAATCTGCCATTGGTGCATCCCTACCTAAACATCAACAAGGATGAGGTTGGATAAATAATGACATTACGAAGTTTGTCCATGTTGGAGCGAATGTCTTGGGCAGATGAGTCGTAGAACTTCACCTTTGTGACCTCACAAAGGGAAATAACAACACCCCCCACCACCAGACACAGAGACGTTCTCAGTAGAGGTCACTAGTGACTAGAACCAAGGCTGATTTTGGTGTAAAACACTTTGGAAACAGTGTCATTTGACCTCATGACCCCTAGATGATATAGGACCTTTAGATCTCTCTCTTCTTGGTCACTCCTTCTGGTTCATTTGGGAGAATCTACAGGTGTTTCCACATCAATCGAGAGACGTAGTCCCTCCACCATGTTCTGGGTCTTCCTGGGGTCTTTCTGGTGGGATGTGCCCAGAAAATGAAGGAGCCCTCCTGATCAGATGCTGCTGAACTTGTCCTGGTTGACCAAGCTTCTTCCCCTGTTGCTAAAGGAAAGCCCAGGCATCTTGCCGTCTCTTCTACTGGTTAGCAGTGTAAGAAATTGGTAATTATCAAAATATTGTAATATTTTGTGTGACAATATTGTATCGATAGTCAAAACCACTGTATTGAATTTATCACACAACTAATATTTTCTGACGAGGCCGATTTTCATTAATTTTGAGTCATTTTGTACATAAAGATCAGTGTTTTTATTCATTCTGCAGTGAAATGTAGCTCTTCTGTACTCATTCAGTAAGTTGATGTCAAGCATGTAACAGTGTTCATTGTTTACTGCTAGTAAAGAAAAATGGCAATATATTGTATTTGTATCCTGATATATCGCAATATATCATATTGTTCACCCGTATTGTGATACATATCGTATCGCCAGGTTCTTGCCAATACACACCCCTAGTCGCTACCTCCGCTCATGAACACTGATGAGCATAAGAACATAGATCAACCATGTAAAAGCCGAAAAACGTAGAAACTTTGTCAGGTTTTAAATGTACTAGTGCCAATAATGTAATAATTTGCTGATTATATAAGTCTTGCATGAAAAAATACTTTTAAAATTTAATAAGTACATCAAAGACTTTGTACAAAATCTTTACATGAAATATTGTTTTATCTACTTAGATATGTAAGTTTCTATTTTTTTTGTGTGTAAGAGTGTGTGTGTGTGTGTGTGTGTGTGTGTCTGTGTGTGTTGAGGATGAGTGAAAAGGGTTTCATTGAGTCACTTTAAAAGTTTAAAAGTGAAAAAAGTAAATGAGAATCAGCAGATGTAAACATAATCAGTATGAAATAAGGAACAGAAACAAAGGAGGAACATTTAGTTTGTCACCAGTTTGCCTTCTGACACACTTGTATCGGCTCCTTCGCTTTCTAACACTTGTATGGTGTTTCTGCTGAGCGTCTATTTGCAGCAACATTCATCTGTCACTGTTACTGGTGGGGGTGGAGTGTGTGTGTTTGTTGCGGGGGGGTAGCAGTCATCCTCCTGCTATCTAGAGCGATACATATTGTATGAAATTAGTCTTCACTTGTCTCTTTCTCAGCCTTCAGTCTAGGAATCTTGCTGTTCTGCTCTTTTCTTCTAACTTTCAGGGGTGTTTATAACTAGTGGGATGAATTAAAATCCCAGCCTGCCCCAGTATGGTTTAAAGTTAAACCCATTTGGGGTTTTGGTGGACTAGTGTATCTGGTAGTGGTACTAGCAGCATACAGACGGCTCTATGAGTAATGCTTTCTATCTGTCCTGACTGTTGTGGTTGTGGTGGACACAGGCTGCGATGTGCTTCATGATGGGAACGAACCCCCAGTTGCCTCATGGCAGAGCCATAAAGAGATGACAGTCCGACAGAAACCCAACCCAACAGCAGCAGCTTGCACAGATGGAGGAACATAATCAGAGGAAGTGGGTTTGTGTATATGTGTGTACATTCAAATGTCCACTGCAAACAATAGATTTTCCACAGAGAAGCAGCTTTGTATACCCAACAAGCCCTGCAACGGTTATTGTTTTCTCCTGCAGAGAGCTGCTTAATCTTCTCTAGATCTTCTTCTCGCCACCAGAACCACTCTGAGCAGCCAGGATAGACGTATAACTAAAGGTGTTTTAGATCTGTTTCCAGGTCTGATTTCTGTTGTGCGTAGGGCAGCTATGACACACCATCATACAAAGCAGATCAATAGCATCAAACTGTTTAGTTTTAACAAAAGAACTCAGTACAAACTCGACTCAGAGGGAAGAAAACCTGAAATGACGTCTGTTGTAAGTTGGCACTGTATAGAAAAGCCTTTAGAGATGGCAGTGGGTCTCGATTGGGGGGGTTGGGCTGGTTGAGGAAACACTGGCTGTATGCTAATTAGATGCAGAACAACAGAACAAGAAATGTTAATTAATCCACTGAATTCCATTTTAAATAAAAAAATGTTGCTTTTTGGTTTAATTATTGTTATGTGAATAAAATGTGATGAATCAATCACACGGCAGCTCAACATGACAGAGCCTGCTACATAAAGTTGCAGATTCTTTGGAATACATGCTAATATTTAATGTATTTTAACTGGACGTCTAGTTTAGATGTACAGTATTGCATATTAAGCTAATTTTGATTAATAGGATAGTCATTATGAAGGCTCATTCTAATTATTTCTGAAATGTACCAGACGTGCCGTCGCTCTCAGCTTTGCTGAAATATATGGCTGTTCTGTTTTTTTTTTTGCTGCTTTGAAACCTGGTCAATCTAGAGCAGAGTGAATTGTTAAGGCAGAAAGTCAGTCCATGAAAGGAAAAGGGAATCGGTAGTCTTTAAAGTAAAGGCTACAAGTCCAGACTCTGGATCCCAATTTACTCTGAAACATCTCCGTTTCATCATTACCAGGCGGCAGTGGCACCAAACCATCAGGTGAAAGAGGGTCTCACTTGATAATCACCACCATGTATGACTACAGGTTCATCCTGGACTTGGAAAGTTATGTGTGGTATCATAACCTATAAAACTGTATAAGGACAATGCCAGAAAAGAGTTATTTAAATAAGAGAAGGCACATGAGAGACCGGTTGGACTGGCCAAATAACTTCTTTGCTGTTTTATTATTTTCTTAAAAGCCAACAACTATCACACAATCCTTACGCAATGGAGTGTAATGACAATCTATCTGTGATAGAGATGCTCCACTCTTAACACTCCTGGTGGCGTAGGGCACCAGTAATGGGCATTGGCCAAACTGCTCTGCAATGCTTCCACTGCACTTCCACAATACTTTCGCAACACTTCCAAAACGCTTCTGCAACCCTTCCAAAATGTTTCCGTAACGCTTCCAAAACTCTTCCGCAACACTTCTGCAAACCTTCCGCAACACTTCTGCTACGCTTTCACAATGCTTTCAGAATGCTTCCGCAACACTTCCAAAAGGTTTCCGCAACATTTCTGCTATGCTTCCGCAACACTTCCACAACGCTTCTGCAACCCTTCCAAAATGCTTCCGCAGCGCTTCCGCAATACTTCCGTAACGCTTCTGCAACCCTTCCAAAATGCTTCCGCAGCGCTTCCGCAACACTTCCACAACGCTTCTGCAACCCTTCCAAAATGCTTCCGCAGCGCTTCCGCAATACTTCCGTAACGCTTCTGCAACCCTTCCAAAATGCTTCCGCAGCGCTTCCGCAACACTTCCACAACGCTTCTGCAACCCTTCCAAAATGCTTCCGCAGCGCTTCCGCAACACTTCCGTAATGCTTCTGCAACCCTTCCAAAATGCTTCCGCAACGCTTCCAAAATGCTTCCACAACACTTCCACAACGCTTCTGTAACCCTTCCAAATCGCTTCCACAACACTTCCGCAACACTTCCACAACACTTCTGTAACCCTTCCAAAACGTTTCCACAACACTTCCACAACGCTTCTGCAACCCTTCCAAATCGCTTCCACAACGCTTCCGCAACACTTCCAAAATGCTTCCACAACGCTTCCGCAACACTTCCGTAACGCTTCTGCAACCCTTCCAAATCGCTTCCACAACGCTTCCGCAACACTTCCAAAATACTTCCACAACGCTTCCGCAACACTTCCGTAACGCTTCTGCAACCCTTCCAAATCGCTTCCACAACGCTTCCGCAACACTTCCAAAATGCTTCCACAACGCTTCCGCAACACTTCCAAAATGCTTCCACAATGCTTCCGCAACACTTCCAAAATACTTCCACAACGCTTCCGCAACCCTTCCAAATCGCTTCCACAACGCTTCCGCAACACTTCCAAAATGCTTCCACAACGCTTCCGCAACACTTCCAAAACGCTTCCACAACGCTTCCGCAACACTTCCAAAATACTTCCACAACGCTTCCGCAACGCTTCTGCAACCCTTCCAAATCGCTTCCACAACGCTTCCGCAACACTTCCAAAATGCTTCCACAACGCTTCCGCAACACTTCCGTAACGCTTCTGCAACCCTTCCAAATCGCTTCCACAACGCTTCCGCAACACTTCCAAAATACTTCCACAACGCTTCCGCAACACTTCCGTAACGCTTCTGCAACCCTTCCAAATCGCTTCCACAACGCTTCCGCAACACTTCCAAAATGCTTCCACAACGCTTCCGCAACACTTCCAAAATGCTTCCACAACGCTTCCGCAACACTTCCAAAATACTTCCACAACGCTTCCGCAACGCTTCTGCAACCCTTCCAAATCGCTTCCACAACGCTTCCGCAACACTTCCAAAATGCTTCCACAACGCTTCCGCAACACTTCCGTAACGCTTCTGCAACCCTTCCAAATCGCTTCCACAACGCTTCCGCAACACTTCCAAAATACTTCCACAACGCTTCCGCAACACTTCCGTAACGCTTCTGCAACCCTTCCAAATCGCTTCCACAACGCTTCCGCAACACTTCCAAAATGCTTCCACAACGCTTCCGCAAGACTTCCGTAACGCTTCTGTAACCCTTCCAAAACGCTTCCACAACGCTTCCGCAATGCTTTAACAATGACATTAGGGTTAGCCTGCATCCAACCTCATACTTGTATATTCTTTGAAGTGATATCCATGATAATTACAAACCATGTCTATGTCCCATCTGTTAAATTGTGGTTATTCTAACGGGGTTTGTCTCTTTCTCCGCAGCTGGACACCCTGACTAAACTGACCCATTCCTGATATGAGGCAGAGCCAGGAATCAACGCTTCTTCAAATGGATCCTGGCAAAGTATCAACAGTCTTGTTTCAAAGGACATAAATATCCAAGAATGCACTCAAGACTGATCATAGCAAAACTGTACCTCCCGCCACCTTGCTCCAGTGTAGTCAGAGAAAACGCTTCTGCTTCCTACCTCCCAGAGACAAGAAAAAAGAAGAGGTGCCAGTTTTATCATCTGTTTTCAGTTCCTCCTTTTCATCTCTACATGCAACTTTTTTCCATTTTACCTCAGGGATTCCTTCCCATGGCCTACCTCCTTGACCAAAACAGCTAACCCGGTGATACAGAGGAATACCAAGCAACGACACATCTGGACCTCTAACTCTCGTTACTGTGGCAACCTGTTACTGTTCAGGCTCTCCTCACTGAAAACCAGCATTAACCTTGGACCTCAAATCACCTGCCAGCGCTTACCTACTTACTTGCTAAATTGAACTGATCCACATTATCCAGGAGCAAAGTGTTTTTACAGGAGAGAAGGCGGCAGCTACACACTTATCAGCTTCTCCACATAGTGTAGAGACAGGTGGATATATACCTCACTTATCGCAGCCTCTGGAAGAACATTTCATATTATTTGCAAGATAATAGCAACAGTACCAAGGGAGCCATCCAGAGAAGCAAAGACGCATCATACACAAGCCTTATAAAGCTAAACAGCAGCTCGTGGAGTTTTGAGAGAAGCTCAGACAGTTTCTCATATGCAGCACACAAAGAAGTCAAGCTAGCCAATGGACAAGACATAGGAACTGAAAACCTTCTAGAAGACCTGTCGCTGAGAGTTATACACCCCGGAAAGTAAAGAGAATAAACACAGACTTGTTTGATGTGAGAAAAATAAAGGGGGAGAGTAAAAGACATCAGGTGAAGATTGAAATGGTGAGTTCCCTTTTCTCAAGTTTATCTTTACTTTCTCCTCTTTTCCTTTTGTGTCACTACAAGCTCAACAATGGGAATGACATACAACCTTTTCATTTTACTGAACAACAGAATATTTTTGGTCGGTTTATTTTCTGCAGTGTTGTTTTTGGCAGCCACTTTAGTTTTAGTCTTAAGCCCAGATCAACTAATGTTTGGTGTGTACTAAAACATGCGCAAACTCACTACACACACAAAAAAGGGTACAAGCTGATTTACTAACAATGCAAACTAAGGGTTGCTTCTTTCAAAGATGCTAAATAGCACGTCTGCATACAGTTAATATGTCTGCTGCAATGAATATGCAATATGAAGCGTTCACACGCTATTTTGGGTGTGTTGGGAGGAGTAAATGTAAATATATTAGTTTAGCATCCGTGAAGTGATCTATCAGACCAGAGAGCGATGTTGCTGAAATAAACTGCATCTGTATTTGTATATGTTTCAAAAGGATGGCAAACAGTCTGTGTACATAATCGCACACGTGGCTGAGGTTACAGTCACAAGACAACATCAAAACAAAGCAAGGGGAACGCGATTTTCACCCTTGTGTGAATATTTCTAGGATGAACAAGGAAACAATCAGAACATATGGCTTGTCCAGCACTTTGGAGCTGTTGGAGGAACTTGGGATGGATTTGGAGAGGAGTCAAGCATACCTGCAGATGACAGATACTGCGTCAAAGCTGGTATCCTAAATGCCACATGTCGCCGGATGGTCACGGATATTAGGTTTCCACACACTTGGTGGTCATTAACTGAGGTCAAATAAGGTTTTTGTGTTTTTCAGTAACTGGATTTTTTAATGTAACATTGTATGTGTATGAGATGTTAACGGGACTTGTCAATTACCTTTGAAAGAATATCAGCATGATAATTAGTGATCAGTTTGAGATGGAGTGCTGTAATCCTTTCCACCCACTTTGTGGACACATTTAGTGCCATCTCTCTCTACAGTGCATTCTGTTTTTCTTTCTAATTGATTATGTAGAAATGATGTCCATAGATTATTTTGTCATTTTGAACCACCAAAGCCCCCACGTTGGCGCTGCCACATTAGTCCATCAATAGGTTTTGACTAAGTTGGCAGAAATGTCATGTATTTAAAACGCCTGACAGACCAGTCACCGAATTTTTCATCCAGTCTTGTCTCATTAAGGAAACCAAAAGGCAATGTTTTAGTCTTTATCGTCATTAAAAAGCGCATCAACAAAATTATTTAGTTATTGTTGAGGCGAACAACCCTAAATTTTCATTTCATTGTTTCATTTCGTTGCTTTGTATCACTGACATTTAAGTGACATTCTGCTGTATTACATGATAGAGAGCTGAGACAGACGGCAGATTAAGGAGGGATAGAAGGCCCACTGTGTAGTAAATGTCATTAACTGAAGCTGAACTCCTCGCTACATCGCACTTCACTCCTTGTGAAAATGTCATAAAAATAGCTCGACTCACAGAGGACTGCTGGCTGAAGCAGCCCAGACTTTACGTGGGATCATCAATCAATATTTTACTTTCCATCTGATGGGCAGATGGTTTCTTTGCCTTAAAGAGGTCGTGGAAGGGAAGTAGGACTTCACAAGATAAACTTGTTTAAATGTATCCTAACACATGATAAAGTTATAACAATTGCCTGTATAAAAGATGGACAGAGCATCTGTGATGTCACTGATTCTGATAAGCTGATTGGGCGGTTCCCACCGTCGCCATCTTGGCATCATCACGCATGCCGCCGCTCCTGGACAAAATGGTATAGAGCTGCTGTGAGCGTGGGGTTGAATGATTGACAGCTATCAAACTTTGACCTGCCTGTAGCGAAGAGCTAACCGAGCTAACCTGGAGCTAACAGGGGCTAACCAGCTAATGGCGGTCGGCAGACTAAGGCCAAATCATGCTGTCAAACAGCTAAAAGTCGTGGTTTTTGCAGCCAGATTTTGGGTAACTGTCAATCCAAAGGACACGCCTCCAATTATGCTGACTTTCAAGGCTAAATTATTTGTAAACAAATGAGTTTTTTAAAAAAAATCCCCTGGTTCAGATTCTGTTGCCCCTAAAGATGCTGCAAAGTTTTACTTTACTTTTTACAACATGTGTATAGATCAGTGGTTCATTTTAAAACCTGTAGAATAATTTCACAAATTTACAGTATAATTCTCTCTACTCAGCTTCTGGTCCGTCGCTGATACTCCCGACAACTTTAGAGTAATCAGAGTATTTCTGCAGGTGAAAAGACAAAGAGGTGTGGAGCAGGAATCCCCAATCCTGGTCCTCAAGGACCGGTGTCAAGCGAGCGTCAACAGACATGGGGACAGTACAGTTCCTTGTGGTGCTCCAGTGCTGCTGACCACCATCTCAGACACACAACCTTTCAGTCTGCAGTGTGTGCGTGAGGTAGTCATTATTCCGGGTGGTTGGGGAGGGAGCCACCTGCAATTCATGGAGCTTCTCACATAACAGCTGGATTGTGTTAAAAGTACTTGAAAAATTATAGAAAATAATCTTCAAATGACCTGAGATGGACTGGCGAGCTGTCCAGGGTGTACCCCGCCTTTCGCCCAAAGACTGCTGAGATAGGCTCCAGTTTCCCCGCAACCCTGAGTAGGATTAAGCGGTTAGGAAAATGAATGAATGGATGAATCTTCAAATGGTGCCTGATTGCTCCAGATGAGAGCCGGCTCTCTGAAGCAGGAGATGTCTGCATGCTGATGATGGCGTTCCAGGAAATTCTGCACGGACAAACGTTCCGCTTTCTGAAAATGGAAGGAAATTTCTCATAGTCAGGTGTGGAAAAACTTGAGGAAAAGTTTTGATAGAAATCTGATCAAGCCAAGAGCTCCGTGTTGAGCTGCCACTGTTCTGCAGCCAACAGATGAACCAGGTCTCTCTTCTTCTCCTTCAGTAATTATTGACGTAGCGGCACCTCCGGCGGAGAGTTGAACACATTATCTAAAAGGTCTGATTTGTTTGAGAAATGCAACCTGAATGAAACCTCGATCTGGAACGATGCACCCCCCAACTGAACTGAACCCCCTGCTGGTCTATCCATGTGTGAATGAATCCATATAAGGATCCTACTTCTGTGAAGCGAGGATCAAATCTAAATGTGTGGATAGCTCCGCCGGAAAGCGGTGAAACCCCCTGCGATGTGCTGCTGGTGTGATGTACGTACAGACAGATGGATTCACTCAGTCTTCTGCTTCAGATGTGGTCAGTTTGAGTCTTTCATGGACCAAACATGTTCTGCAGCTTTGCCAGGTTTTAAAACCACATCTTAAAATGTGTGTTTTTACATCTTGTTGTGATTCTAAAGACGACGCTGACAGGCCGAGTGCTGAGATGAGAGAGACAAACCGTAAATTATTAACGTCTGATCGTTTCTTTTAAACCTCCAAAGCATCTGTAAAAGGCGACGTTTCAGCTGTCAGCGCAGCATCAAAACTTCCCAAGCGGGGAAGCAACGTGCTTCCTGAAGGCATCACAGTTGTTTAGTTATCCGCAGCGCCTCAAATATGGAGCAGCTTTGATAAGCGGTGAGGAAGCTGCGGAGAAGATGCACTCCATCGGTCCAGCATTTATACATACATCTGAACAAACCCTGGGTGGTGGGTAGGGGTGGGGGGGGGGGGACGGGTGTCGGTGGGAAGAAACAACAGAAGACAGATTATGTGGAGGATTCACCAGGAGGTGTCCTGGCCTCACCTCAGAACCCCCCCCCCCCCCCCCCCCACATCCTTCCCTTCATCATCTATAGTCTTCTCACATCTTAATGCCAGAGCTCCTTCCCACTATTTGCTTTTGCGTTACCATGGCAACACAGACCCTTCGTCCTGCCAACTATGGATGATAGGCAACGATGTATAGAAGGCAGAGCTGGCGTCAGTCATCCAGATCAAAGAGCCGGTGCATCCCTCTTTGCTGGGGGATGTGTGTGTGTGTGTGTGTCTGAGGTCATACATGCATTGGTGTGTTCCTGTTAATCTGCTCCTGCATTAAAGGCCGGATGAGGACAACAAAAAGCACAATGAGATGACATTATTTTGTTGTTGCGAGAGTGTGTGTAGATGAAATAGGATCATGAATGAGCCATCTGTCGTTCTGAGAGTCATGCTGCAGTCGTCCCCAGTAAGTGGCTGAAAGTGTGTGTGTGTGTGTGTGCGCTGACAGGAAAACATTTCCTAGTGAAACATGTATTGGGAGTAAATGGATGGATGTGCAGCTTGTCATGCAGGTACAGACGTGTAACTCGGAGAAGTCCAAACACTCGGTGGAGCGGTCGCTGGGTTACGGTGGGCGTTGCGGTCTGAACACACACCGATAAATGATTCATATGTATGTTAAGGCTTAATTATCCCTCCTCACAATGTTTCTAGACCTTTTCCACACTCTAATAAACATTTTCAACATTTCACACACAAAAAAACCTACATATATATTAAACAACGTGAATTTTTTACTAATTACTCTCCCAGTAACATAAATCCCATCTTCTCTGCTGGCTCTGCTTCCTCATCCTCGTCTGTAACGTTGGTTTTCACAGAAATAAGGCTCGTTGATGTTAACCGAGCCATGAAACACAGCATGGTGGTCTGATTCCTGCTGTAAAATGTGGACATAGAATGGTTGAAAAAGGATTTAGACCACCAACGGACCACTGTACCTTAAAACCGTTGGGTTATATGATGCTATCAGAGATGGAAACTCCAGTCTGGGACTAAATCGCACCTCGGCGACTTGAGACTCGACTTGGACTCGTGAACAATCTCATGGTCTCTGTTTCTGCTTTCCTGTCTCAAACGATCCAGGAGGCTGGATCCAACATTTCCTCCTCCATGCACCTGAAAACACACCTGGAGATGTTATTACGGCCTCGACCAGCAATCTTTGCAGCGTTCGCAGCTCGGTTGCATTATAGGGAGGAGACGGTATTCCTGTTCTGTCTTTGCACTGGTTTCCAGTTAGTTTTAGGATTAAGTCCAAAATTTTAATACTTGGTTTTAAAGCCGAAAATGTTTATATCTGTCTGAGCTGCAGCACCAGATTATAGTAATAAATAAATGAATGAATAAATAAATAAATGAATAAATGAATAATACTCTTTAATTTATTATTCAGTATATGTTAAAGGATTTTTAAATGATTAATTTTACATAATAAATAAATAAATAAATTCTTTAAATTGTTATTCTATATGTGTTAAATGTATATTAAATTATCAATTTTACATTATAAATAAACAAAAAA
>NC_136612.1:10659363-10874363 GCF_933228915.1 Telmatherina bonti
GACCCCGGACGTTACATCTGGGGATGTGTAAATGCAGAAAAAGTGTTTCCATTTCTGTTTTGCAAAATACTTTTTATGTCAACAGGTCTGAAAAAAACCACATCATGAGAGCATTAGAATTTATTCAGAGATATTTAAACGTGTTTTTTCTAAATGTAGCCGTTTCTATCAACCGTTTTTTAGTACGATATTTAGGTTTTGTGTGATGGAAACACAGTTATTAATAACAAATACAGGCTTCTGTTGTTTTCCTCACAGCTAGTTTATCGTCTTGTTCTTCTAGGAAATGATAAAATAATTTTAATCAGGAATCAGATATTGATCAGAGACACGTTTTAATCTCTCGCTGGGAGGCGGGTAGAAACTCTTCATGGCTTTCCGTCTTTGGCTGTGGCGTCTCTTCGTCATCGTTTTCTGCACGTGGATTTCTTTTCTAACTCAGGATGAACTCAGAGCTTCTTTTTTCTTTTCTTTTGCAGCATAAACAAACAATGTGGAAAATCATGTTTGTTTTTGCCACCATGTGAGCAGTTTCACATCACAGATGGCGTGCAGAGACAAAATCGTCCATATTTCACCTCCAAATTGTTTGCAGTTTTGTGTTTTTTGTTCACTTTGCTCCTGATGTGTAAAGGCCTTAAACATAAAGGCAAGTCTGTCAGCCGCACACAGAGACTGCAATCCTGCTCTTCTCTCGCTGTATTATCGGCTTTATAAAGACCTTTTCATGGCAACATATGCAAGTTCTTTCAGGGTAAAAGACAGCTCTAGTTTCTCATGTTAAAATGTCCTGTAAGACATCTTTAACCCAACAGAGTCCAGCGTGACAACTCATGTTGACAGCAGGAAGCAGGAGGTCACCCTGCAGTCAGTTTACCACATTACATGCTAATAAATGGTAAATATTCCTCAAAAATGTTGTTACTGTTTTTGTTAAAAGGACGAATAAAGAGCTCATATTAATGAAATTGGACTTTTCCAACCATTTTTTGGTGAGTTGGGTCTTTGAAAGTTAACCGTTCCCTAAAATTCCTTCATTTTGCAACACAACCATAAACAATGGAGCAACGTGCCTTTATCTGCTACACAACTGGGATGTGCACGTTAACGTCTGAACTTGAACCTTTTTACAGTTAAATGAAAGTAAAGCAACACGTTGAATCGACTGGTAAACTTGAACGATCTGGTGGGATCTGTGCTAAACAGCCGGTGAAATGAACCATTTTCTGGCATCAAGAGCTGCTAGAAATTCTAAAACACTGAATGATTAATATCCTGTGGAGTAATTAGTTATTCCAATAGCCGCATGTCCATTCCTGCCTTTCTTCTTGTTTTGTCAACAAGACTGGACACTGGATTATAATTATTCCTACGTGTTAGCAGCACCGGGCCCCATTATGCATGAGGGATGGGGGGGGGGGGGGGGGGGGGGGGGGGGGGGGGGGGCGCAGTCGCTCTAACACATCCATGTAAACGGAGAGGAGAGGCGAAAGGAAGGTCAGCCATGGCAGACTGGCATTCTTGGCAGTCCTGGCCGATCATTAGCAAGGAGAGAGCTGAGAGGATGGGGGAGACGGAAACAAAGAGGGAGAGATGGAGGAGGAGAGCTCTGATTCCAGGTCAGTGTTGCTTTTCATGCTGCTTTCTCTGCACGTGTGTGTCCGCTTATCTGGACCTTGAAGGACGCATGGGGAGAAAGTTTGAACTGCAAACAACAAAGACGGCGTGTTTGTGTGTTCGTGACTTTTTCATGTTTGCTTTCCTTCATGCAAATATGTCATTGTTTGCTGTGAGCGGCCTTTGTGTGCAAGTTGCAGCGCAGGCTTGTACTTTGCTCCAACGCCGTTTACTGCAGGAAGGACCGACTTTCTCCCTTAAACTCCACTCATTTTTCTGTTTTTTACTTGGAAAAAAGTTTCTGACTTCTAAAGAGCAAAGCGACAAGACAGATTTATTACATTACTTTAAAACCCTGAATAACAATTATAACAAGGAATTATTAAAAAACATATTTTGCAGCCATTTTCTGAGTTAACTGCATTTTAGATGGATATAATACAGATGGGTAAACTGGTCTGCTGAAATAATTAGATGATTGAATTGGAACAATAAATGTTATATCCATTAAATTAAATTTAATTTAATTTAATTTAATTTAAGTTAAGTTAATTTAATAAAAAAGAATTAACTCAAATTACATAAAAGAAAAATGTAAAAGAAAAAAGTTATTGTAATGTTTTAATTAAATTATAATTAAAATTTGTAAATTAGTAATTAAAAGTAATTAAAAATAGTAATATATATATAAAAAAAAAACTAAATATAGTTCCATAACAGCTGATTAGCTTTTTCTTTCCCATAATGCAACAGACTTTGCTTCATGTAAATCCCCTCAGAAATGCTGTGGACACCGTTGCAGCTCAGCAGCGTTACAGATGCTGAATTTTACTCCTCTGATAGCATTCTGGATTACTTTCTTCATGTTTACTATAAAGGAGTTTAGTTTTTCCCAGGATAAAGGAGTTTATCTTTCTGCAAAAGTATTCGGATTTCCTCATCCTCTATGTTTGAGTGAAAAAGCTTTTTCAGGGGATTTTCATGCCTGTGTGTGCAGACATCACAGCAGACTGATTCAACGCCATGAAAGTTGTGTTCAGTGTGTTTTTTCATATTATCCAGCGTGCATTTTTAAAGAGGTGACATTCTCTGAGATTTTGCATCAAAATGGTTATTTGGAAACTTGATAATGATTCTAGGACTAGCGCTAGGTCTAACATTGGCATTATGATGATTATGTCTTCAGCACAAAGACTCATCTTTGCTTGGAAAGACTTAAAGCTTGTTTATGCTTCCGTACGTACGTAACGGCGGACGTCTGTGTCCGACGCTGTTGTACGTCCTGCTCTCACCTCGACTTGAATCTTTTACGTTGCCATGGTTACTACGTCAGTTCATCCAGCAGGGGGCGGTGCTGAGTTCAGAGGTCGCGGCAATGCAGCGCGATGAACTTATAAACTGTTTTGAGACGGTTGTGAACCATTTGCTGTTACCAACTTCTTCCGTGTTCTTTCAGGAGCTTTTTATTTGACGTCTTTTTGTTCCTTTCACTGGTTGCGTGTCCGTTGCTACATGACTCAACGCTGCGCCTGCGATTGCTCGTGGTGTTGCTTTATTTTCTGTGATGGATAGCTAAACTCCATCAAACTAGACCAAAATGTGCACATAACCAATGCAGAACATGGACAAGACAGTCCGTTCTTCTGCACATTTTTCCTGTTTCATTTATTTATTTTCACGCAAACTGAAAATAGCGGCTACTCGGGTCGTGACGATATGCTTTCGTCCCAATTCGATACAATTCTGTCTTTTTGTGCTGATTTGGTTTAAATTACAGTTCCCCTGATTCTTTGATATTGCTGATTTTTGTAGACTAAAAACAAAAATGTACTTTTTTTTTTTTTTTTTTTTCAACCTACACAGTAGCTAAACCTGCTATAATGCACTGGACAAGTAAAGAGATCAATAAAAACAACAAAAATTAAGAAAAAAAATATAATGGATTATTTTTATCAATTTTAAAAAGATTTATTTTAACAAAATAAAATATATTTTAAAATTGTGAAGCAAATAATCCCAATAGTTTGTTTTTGGTTTTTTTTTTCGATTGGATGTCCTTCCCCCTTTCTGCTACCATGTTTCACAGTGAAAAAGGAATACCTTAGAAGCTACCAGCTTGTAAAACAGGGTCCTAACACTTCTTCTGTGTTTATTGTAAAGGGGCTTTCTGGGTGGAAGCTCTTTTTATGCCCAACCATGACACCCTCACCTGTCACCAGTTGTTATGCTGATTAGGAAATCTACCAGGATGATGTTATTATGTAAACGTTGCTGCCTGTAGCTTCTCTCCGAGCTTTTTTAGAGCGTATTGGTGGCATTAAACTCTCATGTTGCTTATTGAGGTAAAATAATCACGTTGTTTCTTCATCTTTAATTAGGAGGATTAGAAGAACCACATGACACTGACAAACTGATTTATGACAGTATGTTACCTGTCATGCCTGGTTGGTCACATGGGGAAGCGGTTAAATTCACTTTCAAAGAAGATTTTAGTGATATGAAGTCAGATAAAAGTCAAAGATGCCCACTAAGATGCGAACCATGCTTAATAATAACACAGTTGTAAACAGGCTTCCTCCCACAGCCACATGAATTCATTCCCATAAACTGCCGACACACACATCCACACACTCCCATCGATGGGCAATTACAGATAGAGGCAGCCATACATAGTCAATGAAAGCAGGGAAACAATGAAGAGACAGAGCAGATGATTGCTGTAAATAAAAGCCTGAAAGTGGAGCGAGGGAAGAGCGGAGGAGGACCGGGCGCTGCTGGCACACAGCGACACGGCGAGTGGAAGTAAGAAGAAAAGAGGGAAGAGTCTGGAGGAGGAAAAGACTTTCATTTGAAATGCAGCTCCTCCTTTTTGTGTCAGCCTTGAAATATTAACAAGAACATTCAGACGTGCTTCTTCCCTTCGTGTTCAGAGCCGTTTGGCAGACGACAGGAGTTCTTATTAAAAACTAAATGTCAGATTCCACTTCCATCTGGTGAAGCTGGGGGTCGTGGTGAGTCCATAATGACCTCTTCACTTTCATCCTCTGGATTTCACCGGCTGGCTTTCCTTTCTGCTGCTTAGTAATAACTACAATATGAAACAAAATCATGCAAATAAACCCTGAATGTCGGTAGTGGACGAACCCTAAAAGCATGTCTACTCTGGGTGTTTTCTTCTCCATAACTAAGCAGCACACTTTTATCTGTCCTAAACATCTAGAAATGCATCCTAAAAGGGCAAAACTCAGTTACAGGCAGTTCAGTCACAGATATCCAATCAGCCAATCGCATGGTAGCATGTAGACACGATGAAGACGACTTGCTGAAGTTCAAACTGAGCATCAGGATGAAGAAGAAAAGAGATTCATGACTCTGAACGCAGCATTGTGGTTAGTCTGAGTCTTTACTGGCATTTTCACACAACAATGTTTAGAGTTTACAGACATGAAGGAGAGAAAATATCCAGCTAGCAGCAGTAGTCTGGAATGGACAGACTGGTGAGAGAGGACAGAAAGACAAGACCAGTAAGTACTGGTTCCCACCAAGACATGCAGAACATCATCTCTGAACCAAGCTGCAACCTCCGGCGGTTTAAAGTGAAGCCTATGCAGAAGTGTATAAAACTGCAGTTCCCCCTTCATCCACTAGGGGCTGCAAAACAGAGCAAATCTCCATAGACTCCCATGTTAAAAAGGCCAACTTCACAGCAGAAATAAACATGTTTACAGCCTGGTACAAAAATCCATTTCAGGTTTAATAGGTCAGGTTTACCTTCATGACAACTGTGGGGGGAGGTAATTTTTTTCTAACTCCTCCGTTTTAAAGTAATTTAATTTGAAGTTTGGCACATGTAGGGGCGTGTCCTTTTGATTGACAGGTACCGATCTCCCGCTTCAAGTAAGAAGAACGTAGAACAACCACGGTTTTCAGCCGGTCAACAACGTGACTTAGCTTTAGCCCGCTTACCTCCGTTAGCTGGTTAGCTCCTGTTATCTCAGAGTTAGCTCGGTTAGCCTTTAGCTACAGAAAGCTCGGAGTTCGCTAGATGTCAATCATCCACCATGACGCTCATGGCTCCCCTCTCAGCTCCACCTCTTTACCCATATTTGTATTTTCCGGGTGAGACGACGCGCATGCCGCTGCCAAGATGGCGACGGTAGGAACCGCCCACCGAGCTTCACTTCAGCTCTTCAGAAACCTACGGGTGACGTCACAGAGGCTCCGCCCATCTCTTTATATACAGTCTATTCTCTGAACACACAACACGTCCAGCCTGGAAGCAGATGGTCTCCAGCAGCAGAAGACCACACCGGGTTTCCTCCTGTCAGTAAGAACAGGAAACTGAGGCTACAATTCACACAGACTCACCAGAACTGGACAATAGAAGATGGAGAAACTGGTCTGACGAGTCTCCAGTTCAGCTCCACATTCACATGGTAGGATCAGAATCTGCTGGAAACATCATGACAACATGGATCCATCATTAGGATCAATGGGGTCTCCTTTCCATGTCCATCCCTTCCTGAGCACAGTGTAGCATCTTCTGATGGAAACTTCCAGCAGGATGATGCACCATGTCACAAAGCTCACATCATCTCCACCATGAAGATGAGTTCACTGTCCTCCAACGGCCTCCACAGTCACCAGATCTCAGTCCAGCAGAGCAGCTTTGGGACGTGGAGGAACAGGAGATTCTCATCATGATGTGCAGCAACTGTGTGATGCTTCATGTCAACATGTGGTTCTCTTGGTCCAATCAGGGTGTAATTCCCAGTTCTCAGTGAGCTGGTTTGCAGCATGTGTGAAGCGGTTGGGATGGGAACCAGCAACTCCAAAGTAGAAAAGGGTTGGGGTACCCTCTCTGGGTTAGGGATGAGATCCTGCCCCAAGTGGAGTTTAGGTATGTCAGGGTCTTGTTCACAAATGAGGGAAAGGTGGAACAGGAGGGTGATTGGAGATGAAGCTCATGATCTGCCAATCTATGTTCCTACCCTCACATACAATCATGAAGTCTGTTTATGAGCATCCAGGAGACCCCCCAATCACTCACACACACACACACACACACACACACATACACACATACAGATGAGCCAGATGATGAGGCTCAGACATATGGATAGGATGCCTCCTGGATGCTTCCCTGGGGAATCTTTCTGGGCACCTCCCACAGGGAGGAGACCCTAGAGAATACCAGGAAATACTGGGAGTACTGTGTCTCACAGGAACCCCCCTTGGGACTCGACCACAGATCAGGGATGGTTAGATGCCTCCTGCTTCATTCTCACTTCATAACTATCGAGGTTGGACGTGGCGTCACACTTTATAAAAGGAACAACAGTAAACTTTACAGCTTGGTTGAATATTCAGTATCGTCCAAATCGTTGCTGTTTGTAGCTCCAATCACAGCTCAGCTTTTCCACCAGAAGCTCCGTTTTCTGCACCGTGGAGGTGTTTTATGAGGTTTCCATCAGCCTCAGCTGAAGTTGCCTCTGAACAGCAAATACCAGCTGGATTATTAGTTAAACTGATGTTTTAGTGTTTACATTGTGATTCTGCTGGCGCGTGGTATACCGTCAGACCCACACTGACTAACACAAGACATTGTCAAGAAGCTCCACAGTGGGACACGGTCGTGTTCCAGGACTCGGCCTGCGGCGCGTCCACCAACACTCATTATCTAGTTTGTACTGAAATCATCTTAACCCAGAAAGTCCTAATCGTTTTACCTCGCCAAGCCTTGTAATGCGCTTCACTGCTGTGACTTTAGCAGCTGATACGATGCAGCAGCTGATGCTGCTTTGCATGACGTGCATGAGAGGTGCATGAGATGCTTACAGCTGCAGGCATATCACATCCAGTCACAGTCAGCATCGTCTCATTGCAGCTGTTCCTACCAGTTCCGGTATGTGGAGCCTCATTTTCCTTCAGAGTAGACGGACAAACCTCTGCTGCATGACCTGAATTGTGCCTCTACACACAGAAATAGTTTTTTTCTTGCTGTGTTGTTTGTTTTGGACAGAAAAGAAAAGGAAACTGATTACATTAGTTTCATGGTGGAAACGCTCCATTTGAACGCTGTCAAGCCAAGTGACATGTATAGCACATCCCGTCTTCCAGACATTTCACATCACTTTATGGTGAAAACTGCTCAAAATCCTGTTGAACATAACTTCATATTTTCCTTCTGCTGTAATGAATGTTGGTTTAAAGCAGGCTTCTTCATACGGCGGCCCGCGGCCCAGAACCAACTTCTATGTGGCCCAGATGATGTAAAAGAATAAAGATATCAATCAAGAACCTTCAGTCATTCCTACGCTGGTTAAGTAACCTACAATCCTATTGTGCAGAGCATGAATGCAACACTTGGTTGCCTAGCAACATAAACCCCAGTGTTGTTGTGTTTTGAAGTTGTAAGAGTAGCGCTAGCTAGCATGTCGCTCTCTGTCCCTAACATAGACTGTATATAAAGAGATGGGCGGAGCCTCTGTGACGTCACCAATAGGTTTCTGAAGAGCTGAAGTGAAGCTCGGTGGGCGGTTCCTACCATCACCATCTTGGCAGCATCATGCGTGTCGTCCTGCCCAGAAAATACAAATATGGGCAAAGAGGTGGAGCTGAGAGGGGGCTGTGAGCGTCATGGTGGATGATTGACATCGAGCGAACTCCGAACTTTCCGTAGCTAAGAGCTAACCGAGCTAACCATGAGATAACGGGAGCTAACCAGCTAACGGCGGGAAGCGGGCTAAAGCTAAGTCACGTTGTTAACCGGCTGAAAACTGAGGTTGTTCTACGTTCTTCTGACTTGAAGTGGGATATCGGGTACCTATCAATCAAAAGGATACTCCCCTAAATATGCCGAACTTCAAGATTAAATTACTTTAAAACACGCGAGTTAGAAAAAAATTCACTGCCCCCACAGTTTTCATGAAGGTAAACCTGACCTATTAAACCAAAAATGGATTTTTGTACCAGGCTGTAAACATGTTTATTTCTGCTGTGAAGTTGGTCTTTTTAACATGGAAGTCTATGGGGATTTGCTCTGTTTTAGAGCCCCCAGTGGATGAAGAAGGAACTGCAGTTTTATGCACTTCCGCTTTTAACTGCCAGAGGTTGCCGCTTGGTCCCAGCACAAAACTGACAACAAAAACCACAGATTTATCCCTGTCAGGCGCCAAACTAATGTGTTTAATCTGCAATGAGTGTGTTGCAGTGCTTAGAGATTATAACGTGAGGAGGCGCCACATGGAGAAGTTTATTTGGATTTGACCTTTTTATGTTAAAAGTTAGGAGAAAAAAAAGGCTCTGACTGGAATTTTCATTATTTTATTTTGTGCATTCGTCCGTGTCATATGGGACTGAATTTAAAATAGAAAAATTAATATACTACTTATTTTTCAAAATCTAAATGTGTCTTTTTATTTATTTATTTATTTTTACTGATATATTTTCTCGTTCTTTATTTACTGGCTCTGATCATTTTTTTATTTGAAATTCTGGCCCACCTGAACATCTAAATGAGTATTCCTGGTTTTAAGACCTCATATTAAAAAACTTGGACTTTTCTGACCAGTTTTTCATGTGTCGGGTCATGAAGGGTTAAGTGGACTGGACAGTAAAGAAAGATGTTGGAATTTGAGGCATTAGGTGGAGGAAGTGAAGGGAGGCTCGTTCCTGGGGGGACTGGAGTGGGTTGCAGGGAAACTCAGCTGATCGTGCTGCACTTCTCCTAATCTGCTTGGATTTCGGCCATTCCCCGCCTGCTCTTACAAAGCTTGTTTGCATTAACGCTACACACAACTAAGAAGGTATTTATTGTACTAGCTTGACCATGTGCACGGCAGCACATGGCTGTACTTATCAGGTGAGGACTCAGATGTTTCATGGTTAAAAATAGCATTTCGACGTGCACAGATTCAGTTTAGCATCGAGGTCCTCTGTTAGCCACTGGTTAAAGGACCAGAAGAGCTGAGCTGCCTGCACTAAAACCTCTGATTCAGTCTCACATGGCGAACTTCGATCTGATGTGGTTTGGTTTGGTTTCTTGAGGCAAGCCAACTTTATTTACAAAGCATGTTCCGAACTGAACAAAGTGCTGGACATTAGATAATCAACATATTCAAACATAACACAGTAAAACAGAAAACAATACAATATAAAACCATAGAATATACAACAATGAAACAATAAAAACAATAAAAACAAACTCATTCTGGGTGGGATGCCAGTTAGAATTGGTGGGTCCTAAGAAGGGATTAAAAACTGGACAGTGATGAAGCCTGTCTGACCTGCCGTGGCAAAGAGTTCCACAGAACTGGTCCCGCCACAGAAAAGGTCCAGTCTGAGCCTCCTCCGTCTTCTCAGGACCTGCAGGATCAGCTGATCTGACTGGACGGCCCAGGAAGGGGAGTACATGTGTAGCAGTGCTTTAGACAAGCCTTAAACCAGGAGTGTCTCCCTCAAGGGCCCCAATTCTGTGCTTTTTCCATGTATCCCTGCTCCAACACACCTGAATTTAGTTAATCCATCCTCCTGCAGAACTCCAATGGCTTTTGGGTCCGTTTAATGTGAACCAGCTGTGTTGGAGCAGGGATACATGGAAGACCTGCAGGGCAGCGACCCTGCAGGACCGACTTTGGACACGCTTGCCTGAAAACCTTTTCATTTGTTCCATTTGCCCTCCTCATTTATTCATCACCAGGAACACATTGACTGATATTTACACATCTTAACACACCTCCCGTCGACCACTGAAGCAGAAATATTTCCACGAAGCAACAGAAGTGAATGAAAGAGAACCGAATCCTGATACTTCACAACACACACTGTGTTTTATGTCTTTCAGACTCTCAGGGTCACCTCACAAGAACAGAACAATCAGAACATTTTATACCAACAACATACAGAGCAACAGATGGATCAGTATTTCAGAGGTTTAAAAGAAAAGTAGGATTTTCATGATTTGTGATTTTTGTACGGTGGAATAGTGGTTACAGCAAGAAGGTCCCTGGTTCGATCCTCAGCTGGGGGAAGGTTCAAACGGTGGCCTATCTGTGTGGAGGTTGCAGATTCTCCCCGTGTATGCGTGGCTTCCTCCCACCGTCCAAAGACATGCATGTTAGGTCGATTGGTTTCTCTAAATTGCCCGTAAGAGTGAGTGTGAGCATTAGTGGTTGTTTGTGTGGCCCTGCGATGGACTGGCAAGCTGTCCAGGGTGTACCCTGCCTTCCGCCCACAGACTGCTGGGATAGGCTCCAGTTTCCCCGCAACGCTTCATTGGACCAAGCGGTTTGGATAATGGAGGCTTGTAAGTACCCAGGTCAGAAGGTCATAAATAGAGATGGACATAGAGACGTCTTTGGCAGGAGAATGAGAACGATGACAGAGTTGTTGTGTCTGATGGTTCCAGCCGAAGCTGAGAGAAGTTATATAAACACAAAACACGTCTTCATCGGTTTCCCATGAAGAAACACCAGCAAACAGTTCTATGAACCAGACTGATTAAAAACACTGTTGGCCACCAGGAAACTGGCCGCCATGCCAGTTGGCCAGTTTGTCGCTGTGTATCCTGTACCAGCGAATCCAGAAGTGACGAGACGTGACCAGGATGGAGGACAGTTAACTTTCAGCCCAGTTGTGCATGCGTTAGCTAGTTACATATGACTGTTGATCAGATCAAGCTCTTACTGAGCCGTTTGCCAGTTTTTAATGTAACTCGTTTTCATATGACCCTGTCTGACCACTGCCAGCCTTTAATACTTGATAGGACTAAAAGACCCCATTGTTGCAGACATGCATCGTGAGTTCCAGTTGTCCTCAGAACTTCAGAGCAATTTTTGCTGGAAATGAAGTGATTTCATTTTTCCCTGAACTTGAGCCAGATTTCCAGATGCGCTCAGGACGGTTTCTAGTCCAAAACTCCAAGTTTATTTTGTGTTTATAGTGTCAACGGCGCGTTATCGATCAAAATGAAGTGGAAATGTTTGTCGGTGTCGCGCACCGTCTGTTAAGATACTCACTGATTGGCTGCTTTGGAGGCATCCAGTTTCCTCAAGTTGGTATAACTGGAACTAGTGGTGTCATTACTACCTGGTGATGACATCACCCGATCCAACTCGGCAACTCGCTTTGTTGTGAGATGTGCAGTTTGAACAAGTCTACAGATGGAGATAAGAGTTGAGCAACATAAACATTACATGTCTCAGAATAATTAGGCGGGTAGAGAGGACAGACAGACCTCAGGACTGGAAAAGTAGGATTTTAGTATTAAACTTAGGCCGGTAAAGGTTCAGTTCATGCTGCAGCTCTTCTGTAGGGGTGAGAAAACAGAGGTAGGAATCTTAAAATTACTTCTAGAGAAGAATGCAGAAGTTAACGTATTGATGGAGATGTGGAAGATGGAGGATCTGTAAGGGGTTACCGTGAGGATCCGGAAGTTCAGTCACACAGGAGCTGTGAACAAAAAAGAGTTTATTTAAGAAATTCAGGACGAGGCTAAGTGGCAGAGGACCAGTCCAGGGACAAGAGCCGCTGTGAGAGTCCAGGTTCTCGAGACAAGGTCAGGGAGGAGGCATGAGGTCAAGATTATATTGCAGATGAAGTACTTAACCAGGACAACAGGCGAGGCTCGGGGGTCCAGAGACAAGGCAAGGGTCTGTGTCCAGAAAATCCAAGAGGCAGGAGGTGTCCGTCATGGGCAAGGCGAGGCGAGGAATCCAGGGACATGAAGAGGCGGGTCGCCCACAGGAGACAATCCGTAGGACGCTGGACAACAACTAGACATTGGTCTGCTGATAATCTGGCAGAGGGGAAGAGACTGGAGAGTGGTCAAAGAGGCTATGAGTCAGGACAGAATGGGCGGAAGACCAGGTGGACTGAATGAAACTGATGAGCACAGAGAACACAGCAGAGGCAATCTGGTGGACCGAGTTCCAACTGATGAGTGCCGGCAGGTCAGGCAAGAAAAACATGACAGGATCCCTGTAGGAGAGCAACTGGAGGAAAGCTGGAATGCAAACTGGAAAGGAAAACTAAGATCAAGAACAAAATCAGGCAGGGAATTCCTACACGTCCAGTGTTCCTCTCAATTACATACAGGGAAGACCAACCTGATCCAAAATCCAGATGGGACCGTCCAGGATCAGAGTAGTGATAAAGCCACAACAAGGGAAGCAAAAACAAACCAGGCTGTGATATGCAGGTGCAAAACTCACAGAAACCACAGAGGCTGAAGTGCCTGGAAACAAACAGGCAATGTGGCAACGAGAAGTGAAATAACGGCTGCTAAATACTGAGCAGCGAAGGCAAAGTGATGCTAAATACTGAGCAGCGAAGGCAAAGTGATGCTAAATACTGAGCAGCGAAGGCAAAGTGATGCTAAATACTGAGCAGCGAAGGCAAAGTGATGCTAAATACTGAGCAGCGAAGGCAAAGTGATGCTAAATACTGAGCAGCGAAGGCAAAGTGATGCTAAATACTGAGCAGCGAAGGCAAAGTGATGCTAAATACTGAGCAGCGAAGGCAAAGTGATGCTAAATACTGAGCAGCGAAGGCAAAGTGATGCTAAATACTGAGCAGCGAAGGCAAAGTGATGCTAAATACTGAGCAGAACAGGTGAAGTGCTTCCATAATCAGTGCACTTCAGAGGAAGCTGGAAGAATACAGATGAAACCGTAACAGCTTGATGGCATCTGCTTACAACACAATATATATAACAGATTTACTAAAAGAAACATGTAAATATCTGAACACACCATATATATATATATATATATATATACATATATATATATATATATATATATATATATATATATATATATATATATATATATATATATATATATATGCTGCTTATGTATGATAAATGGGTGATATTTGGGATGCCAGAAGGACAGAGTTCATCTGATCTCTCACACTTTGATGCCATCTACTGTCGCATGCGGAGAAGTGGAGCTCAGCCACTCACGTCATTCATTACTGTTCACAGCCGGGAAGCAGTACAAACAGAAATACTATAACCACTACTACTACTATGAATAATAATAATAATAATAATAGGATTAATTAATAAAAATTAATAGGATTAATGAATAGGATTAATTATTAAAAATGACAAATACTACTACTACTACTATTACTACTACTACTACTAATAATAATGATGAAAATAATTATTATTATATTAATATTGATAAATATCACTACTACTATTACTATTACTACTACTATTAATAATTATAATAATAATAATTATTATTATTATAATTATAATCATAATTCATTAACCTCCACATTCCGGCTTCCTCCCACTGTCCAAAGACATGCATGTTAGGTTAACTGGTTACTCTAAATTGCCCCTAGGTGTGAGCGTGAGTGGTTGTTTGTCTCTGTGTGGCCCTGCGATGGACTGGCGAGCTGTCCAGGGTGTACCCTGCCTTTCAACTCAGTTTAGGTTATTTTGGTTGTACCAAATCATGATATAACTGACACTAGGGTCACGTGATGCACAGAGGTTAAAACTCTCCAAAATGCATCAATTCTCCTTGATTGCAGACAAGCTTTAAACAGACGTAGTGTGACGGTAGGTGGAAGTGGGCTTCACCACTTGTTTTTTTCAGTACTGAGTTGATTTATTTGAAATTTGTTTCTCCAAAAGAAAACGGTCTTATCTGGACAAGTGAATGTGGACACTGACGGAGCTGAAAAATGACTGAGAACAATATTTTCCTTTAAAATAACATTCGGACGATCATAAAGCAGGGTTAGAATGCGCTCTGGCGCTCATAATGGAGGATTCAAGGACTGCTTTTATTTTATTTTTCTGTCTATTGCAGGTTCATTAGCAATAAAAACGTTAAAGCTATACAGTCCTCTTTGCTTAAAGAACCATTTGTGCTCAACACAGAAGACGGATACACAGACTGACGGGCAGTTCCATGTCTTGCGTTGGCTAGGTACGCAATATGGGAGGGGAACGCTGGGGCACCAAAGCTCAGCCCACCCCAGAGCAGCCTGTTTACCCGCCATGGAGCCGGCGGCCACTGGCTGCCTCACCCCTCTGATGCAATGAAACCCCAACCACTGACCCACCCACACCACCCATCCCACGAACCCCCCAGAGCGACGAGGCCACACTCCTCCACCCACACTAGTTGATGGCGCTGATCACAGGGGACCAGTGGGAGTGTAACTCAGCTAATGGCCCCTTTGAGGAGGCAGAAATCGTCTCTATACCGGTGTGATCTAATCAAAGATTTCTGAACTGGGTGTTCAGATTTGTTTTACTTTTCCATTTCACAAGGATGGTTTTCTTTACGATATTTGAGCTAGAGAGGGTTAAGTTTGCAGAATTAAACCTTGTGCTAATTTCACCCAAGTGACCCAGTAGGCACAGTGTGGGGTGTGCAGGGTTTGACAGATCTTTACACACCTGAAGCCAGAATCTCTGGACAGGTGGGAAAGACCATGAGACGTGATAGTAGCTGTCAGTTGTGTTGTCAGTAAAATGTGAACACATATTTGATTGTGACAGACCCATCAAACACCCTTTGTCCTGTACAATGAGCTATATGTAGAATGTTTTAGTTGAATGTTTGAATTTTTAGTCATTTTAAATGTGTTTAGACATATTTGTGAGCATGTATTTCTATTAATGTTCCTGGATAAGTCTGCAGGCTGCACGGTGGTGTAGTGGTTAGCACTGATGCAAGAAGGACTGCCTCAAGTCTCGGCTGGGGGGGCGTTTGAACGGTGGTCTTTATGTGTGGATATTTTCCCCATGTATATGTGGCTTCTCTCTGGGTTCTCCGGCTTCCTCCCACTGTCAAAAGACATGCATGTTAGGTTAACTGGTCACTCTATATTCTCCCTAGGAGTAATTGTGTGTGTGTTAATCGTTGTTTGTCTCTCTGTGTGGTCCTGTGATGGACTGGTGACCTGTCCAGGTGTACTTGCCTTTCACCCGATGATTGCTGGGAAAGACTCCAGCTTCCTGCGTCCCTTAATTGGACTAAGCCGTTAAGAAAATAGATGGATGGATAAGTCTGCTTCTCATTTTGATGTTGGTAGAGAGATGGAGTCTTTTTGTTTCGATAATAATCCAAGAATTTTGGGCATTAGAATTGAAGAATTCTACTGTACTGATAGGTATCTCCGAGTTTAAAGAGGTGCTATGATGGTATTTGGAGTTTTCTGAGCTTTCTACAGTATTACAGTGTTGAATCCTCATCAGACATGTGAACGACACTGTTTTTTATCACCTAAACGCATGTTTGAGTTTGAGTTTGAGTTCCAGCACTCTCTCCATTCAGTTTCCATGGCGACGAAAAACGCGTCGTTTTAGAGAGTTTTTTCTACATGTAAACTGTTAAGCTTATATTTGATATTTAACTGGTTCAGGAGTCATTTTGCGTCACCAAAGAACATTATGTTGTGATCGACTGGAAATCTGGGTGATATTCATATGATGCAAATGAAGAGAGTGGGTTAAAACATACTGGAGCTTGTAAAAAAAAAAAAAAAAAAAGCTGCATCAATTGGAAACACATATGGCGGGTGTGACAGAAATAATCGTGACTAATCGACTAATCAAAAAAATAATTTACAGATTAGTCGACCATTAAAGGGGTGCTATGATGGTATTTGGAGTCTTCTGAGCTTTCTACAGTGTTACAGTGTTGAATCCTCATCAGACATGTGAAGGACACTTTTTTTTATCACCTAAACACATGTTTGAGTTTGAGTTTGAGTTCCAGCACTCTCTTCGTTCGGTTTCCATGGCGACGAAAAACACGTTGTTTTAGAGAGTTTTTTCTACGTGGAAATCCTTGTGACGTCCCGGGGGATAAGGTTCGGTGATTGGTTACCTTCTACTGGTTAACAAGGGCATGTACAAATACATCAGGCGGGTGGAAAACGTGGGATAAAGTTATTTCCAACGATGGCTGGTGAGTTTACCAAAGAGAGACATCCTGCTGCATTCGTTGCTGTGGGTTGCTGTTTTCCACTTCGTTTTCAGGCTCTGATTCAGGTTCCAACATGTAGGGCTGGATGCTATGTGTTGACATTGTAGTTTGTGTTTTTTTTTTTATTGAGTTCATATTAGCCTAATCCTTCTGTTTATGAGATATTACAATGACGGTGAAAGCAGGTGCGGTGCGCGCTCCCGATGTAGTGCAGTGGCGGGAGGCGGGGCTTAATGCGGAAGAGTCTCAATCCACTCGTTTTGCCCGCAGGCTGATCTGACAGCCTACGGAGAGGGTCGGTCTGAAGTAAATAAAGCCATTTGTGACAATAACTCCATCAATCCCAGCCCTTCTGGGCTCAGAAATAAAAATAAATTAGCCTGAAATGCACATAATAGTTCCACTTCAATTGATCAGGGGTGTATTTCTTTTCTTTTTAGTCAAATGATAAAAATGCAGAGTATTTACTCTGCGGATGAGTTTATCACTTTGCAGTGCCTGAAACTGCCCACTCACAAACAATCATCATTCATTGATTTTTATTTTTTTTTTATCACTTGAACAACTTCTGTCACACTAAAAATACCTGAAAGTTAAAAAAAAAAAAAAAAAAGGCTGTTTGGTCACCTTTACAATGAGGCATATCCAGTAATCATGGTATAATTAGAGCCACTTTAACTAGTCCGAAGCTTAAATCAATAAGCAAGGTAGTAATTTTGACATTACTATTATTAATAATAACAATAATCATAATCATAATCATCATATTAACAATAAATAAATACAGTCTTTCAGGCTTGTAGGTGAATTTTGTATGCATAGCAACGAAATTGTAAGTAATATAATTTTTAATCTTGCATAAAAAAAGTCTTGATGATTTTCTTAGCTGTAAGTGAAACTTATTTGCCTTTAAAGCTGTGCACATTTGACATGTAGCTGTAACCTTTGGATCATGAAAAAGCTTGAAAAGCACCCCTGAAAACAGCAGAAAACAATTAAGACCAGATTCCTGTTGGAGTTCTTGTAAGTAGCTTATAGTAAATTAGATTTGGCTGTAATAGATGCAGGACTGTTGCAGCGAATGGAGGACACAGAGGTTGTATTGTAGAAGCCAAGAGACCCTGAAGTGCATGCCAGGGGCCTTCCACATGAGATACACTGTTATCTGTCAAGACCCTCGTTCAAGAACTAACGTTGTTTGATCGCATCTGAAAATATAGCCCAGACTTAATGTTGTCATCACTCAGCTCAGACTGAAAGATTTGCAAACAAGCATCTCGTACGTCGGCCATCTTTATCCTCTTCAACTTCTCTGTTAAGCTTGTTGAGTTACTATTTGTGTTCCCACTCAGCTGGACGAGGGATTCAAGGTGACTAACTTGTCTGTTAATGAATAGATCAAGTGCTTTCCAAAAGCAGCAGCCAAACTTCTGACTCCTCTCTTAAGTCCAGCTGGCCTCGTACTCAGAGCGATTCAAGACGAGGGGGGTGCGTGGTTTCAGCGCCGATGGCTGACGTCTGCTGCTGTAAGGGTATTATGTCACTCGCTGCCAGCCGCACTCGGCATTAACACATTGTTGTGGTTAACTGAATTATCCTGTCTGGTGTAGAAACACTAAGTCTCTCTGCAGAGTGAGTTAATTACTGCCACCGAGGAGGTTGCTTCAGTTTGTGTGTTCTTAGTTAGAAAGTGATGGAAGAGGTTGCATGAAAATTTAACCACAAGTGGGCCATGGCCTAACTGAGATGTGATTAACTTTTGATGTGAATCTGGATCCAGAATGTTTTATTTAGACCTGGTAGTGCAGTCCTGTCCCATCCTGCGCTTGTTCTAAATGGTAACATGCAGTATTTCTGCTCCAGCAGATTTTTTTTTTTTTATATATATACTAAATATGTCCTAAAGAGTGTAAAGACTGCATGTTGGGATGGGACCGCCATTGTGTACCAGTGCTTTGGGCTGTGTCCTAATGTGCACACTACTACCTTCATAGTGCTTTATATAGTGCTTACTCCATTTTCTAGGGGTGTCAGAATGTCCAGAGAGAAAAAAGCAGCTTAAAATGACCTACAATGCATCTTGGTCACTAGACGGGTCAATATGGACAACAATGCATTGCGGGCAGGACCTCGAAGTGACACAAACGTCAAAGCAGGTTAAAAAGAAAACTATTGATCATTCATTTTATATACCTATTTGTTTAATAATTATGCAACAAACAAAGAATAAAATACAATATAAGGAAACAAAAAAAAATTTCACGAGTTTGGATTAGATTTGGAACAACGCATGGTGGTTGCTGTGGTGACAGTCAGGCGAAAATAGTTATGTGCCCGAAACGCCAACAGGGTGAGTTCACTATGTAGTGTGCTATATAGTGTAGTAAATGAGGGGTTAAGGAATAGTGTGGACATTCAGACACAGCATTGGTTTAGTTTGGCTGAAAGGTTGGTCAAGGTTGAGTAAATATGGTGGAGGAGGGAGATTAGGGGAGAAAAGAAAGATAAAGGACAGAACTAGAAGCACTTGGGGAGCTCAGATTCCCACCAAGCGATTCGCTGGTTCTACATTACACATAGAACTGTGCAAAAGTTGAATAGCACAATAATAACTGATAATGGAGACACTTACATTTAGAAAAACCTTTCAAATATCGCTAAAAGGTTTTTATGCTCTCATTAGGGTGTTTTGTCAGATATGCTGATATCGACGTACATCGCAAAAGTTCAATGGAAACACTTTTTTTTGCACTTAAACATCATCGGATGTGATGTGGGGGGGTCATGTGACCAGTTCTTTAGAAGTAAAGCTGGTTTCTGGATTACTTTTGTTTACTGATGAAGAAGACAGCAACTGAGATATCTGCTCCAAAACTCTCCAATGGCATCATACATCTATGTAGTATCTGCTCCAAAAATCTCCATCCCTCTCAGAGTCTCACGGACAGGAAGAGATTTTATGAGAATTACGACCGTATTTAATGTATTTACCTGCTAATGCCAATGATTCTGGAAATTATTTTTAGAGAGAAGCTCTGATGGCAAAATTCTCCCCAACAGCAAAGCCTCCTTAAATAAATACTTGTATCCAGGTGGTGATCCAGATCACCCCTAAATCTAATCACTCATTCCTTATTATATGTCTGAGGTTTCCTGAAAATTGAAACAAAAACTGTCCACAACATCTTGAATGATGTCGCTAAAAGACAGACCAGTGCCACCAATACGACCTCCACCTTGCCAGCAGGAGCTTTGCCAATCCACATCCATTGCATTTCCATCCAATCATACATCTATAACAGAGTCATGGTCGGGATAAAAACTGCTCTGACTGCAGCTGGGAGGAGGGACTGCTGACTGCAGGAGGGGCATGTGCAGCAATGCTGTTTTTTTTTAAATAAATGAAAAATACCTGCTTTCGCGTCACTCTCCAGGACTCGCTAATAACAGCAGAAGTTACTCATTTTTCCACTAGAAGTGTCTGAAAACTGGCTAGCTATAGCGAATTTGTCGCTAAGTTGGCAGCACTGTCCACCACTACTATAATCCCCATTATAATGTTTGTAATGTATAATGGTTTTTTCTTTTCTTTTTATTTAAAAAAAAGCAACAACAAACTTTCATTCACTTCCAGTCACTTCCAGCCCATGTTCATTATTGATATGCTAGTTTTAGGATGCTAGTAAACACAGTAAACCGTTACACCTGCAGGTTATTATTATCACAGTATGTTTCTGTTTCTTACCGTGTCTTTTCTCCGCCCTTTCCAGCTTCCTGCGCCGCCCATCATGCTCGTGTCTGCCGGCCTGTACCCTCGGTCACCATTGGTTGACAGCTGAAGCAGCAGCCAGTGAATGCTGAGCAGGCCGACGGGCCTCCTTGTCCTGTGATTGGCCACCGGATGGGACTGAGGCTGAATGGAGCCAACGTACATCATGCAGGACAGCAGCTCATCAGATAGGGATGAAAAAGGGTGAGATGACGTCGCGTGCTGATGGTTGTTGGAGTAGGGATACATAAAAAAAAACCCTGTGGGATTGTGGCCCTTAAGGACTGGAGCTGGACCCGGCCTTAAGGAAGGTCAACACAAGTCTCAATGACTACGGTCATGGGGGTGAATACTTTCACAAGGCTTTTTACAAGGATGAATTAATAAAGATGAGGCAATATATGGTATGTAGTAGCATGAGTAAATTGTCATTATTATGGGGCTGAATGAGTACACAAGTGCTTTAAAGCCCCACTACTGAACTTTACTTCCTGCGGTGCCCCGTCAAGACACTTGGTTCTTCACCTACCTTTGTCTCTTCTCTGAGAGCTCTCCAGTCAGTAAAAGTCACTCTGATGTTGACTCTTGTCCCATAGTTGCTAGTGTGTTCTGGTGCATTAAAATGTGTCAGAAGCACATTTTTAAGGTCAGAAAGGGCCAAGGGCCCTACAACTGTTGTCCCTGGACCCCTGGGACCTGTTCTCTTCGGACACATTCACATCAGCCTTTTTTATTTGAATCTGAGTCCATTTGCCCATAAAGTCCTCTTTGTTTGTGGAAATGTAAACGTGCCAAATGAATTTTGAATCAGACCAAAGAAACAGACTCGGTCCACCTACAAATGCAGGTCTCGGCCCGTTTGGAGCAGACCAAATACAAGAAGCGGACTACAAAGAAGTCACTTCCTGTGTTTGATGAAGCATTGCATTGTGGGTAAATAAATAGCGATTGCATTAAGGATATGCTGCTTCATCTGGTGTTCATACTGCATCCATTGTTGCAATGTATTTCTGCAGGATACTTAAATAAGACAAGAACAAAAAAACAAAAGAGTGATGCAGGTGCAGCGCCACCTTTGGTGGGGATGGGGATATATTATTCTAAAGGCTAAGCTCGTTTGAGCAAAGTGCAGCATGAACACGATCTCGCTTCGCATGGATACACCCCCCTACCACTGAACCGAGTCCCCAACCGGACTGAGTCAAGAGGACTCCTCCTCCTGATGTTACTGCACCATTAGACTGTGGGGAGGCTTTGGCTTGGTCTGCCTGCTTCTGTGTAGGTGCATGGCTGTTTCTGTTGTAGAGTTGCTGGGATTCATGCTCTGGGGTAGCTGCTGGTCATTTGTGTGTTGGGGGCCCACTGGTCTGCCTGTAAGTTTTGCAGGGATACAGTCACATTTGCACGAGGACACTACTCTGTCCTCATATTTTGCACCTACGTTCACTAACTTGCATGATTACACAGTCACTTTGTTTTCTTGTGGGTTTAATCACCCGTAGCTATGACTATATTTTTGATAATTTCTTGCTGGTTTTGTGTTTGTTGTTGATTCACGATTTTCTTGACCCTTCTTTTTATTGTTTGCTTACTACATGTAAAGGCTAGTTTCCACCAAAGGGTGCAAGTCAGGTTGGGGGCAGGACTCATTTTTTGCTTTTCCATACTCAAACTAGGGAAGGGTACCAAAATGTCCGACTCGGCCCGTCCTACTCTTTGAAAAGAGGCTTTAGAGATATTTTCTGTTAGAAAACCTCTGTCTGGTTTTCTGTTTTGATAGAACAGATGTTGCTGTTGCTTTTCATCTCTAGTTTATCTTCTTTTTCTTCTCTTTACTCTCCTTTTTTGTCCCCTTTCTCACGTCCTCCCCGTCCTTTTGTTTTGCTCTGACAGGTTAAATGATATCATATGGCTGGATTTCACGTGAGATCACATCTGTCTCAGTATTTCTGTGTTGCAGGAGGAAATGGTCAGCATAGCTCATTCCAGACCAGAATGTGTTGGATGTGTATTAATCAGCGTAGAATGACTTGTGTTTGCATTGTTTCTAAGTCTTTCCAGTCATGTAGAACTGATGGAGGTAACTTCAGACTTCCTTGTAAAGTTGTAAAAAAAGAGATAGTGAACCAGGGGTTTGTAAAAAGATGCTGAGGAAACTGGCTTGCCAACCTTTAGGATCAAAAGAAGTTTCAGTGAAGACTTGTTTAAAGGTTTGTAAAGTTTGACATTTTCCTCTGGGAAAAAATACAGTATTATTCATTCAATTCATTTCAAATCACGTCATTTCAGTCGCTTAGGGTCACTCTATTTGTAATTCTGATACGGGACATTAAAAGCCGTAGCTGCTTTCTGGTTGTATGAACATAGATCGACTGGTAGATCAAGAGTTTCACCTTTCGGCGCAGCTCCTTCTTCACAACAACAGCAGGGTCGGCATCACTGCAGACACATATCAACTCCCTGCTACATTCCTGATTGTGAACAAAACCTCTGAATACTTAAACTCCTCCACTTAAAGCAGGATCTCACCCCAAACCAAACATGGTATTCCAACCTTTTCCAGCTCAATACCATGGTCTCTGATTTAGAGGTACTGAGTCTGATCTGGACCTTCTCACACTCAGCTGCAAACCACAGAGTTGGAGATCACGGCCTGATCAAGAGATCAATCAGTCATGATCAATTAAATTCAGTTTAATTAAACTTTATTTATATATCGTCAAATCACGGCAATGGGATCTCAGGATGCTTTACAGACAGAGAAATAAACATAATGATCAATTGGTCCAAGAAAACCACATGTTGACACAAAGCATCACACAGTGTCAACATCTGGTTGTCTGCTGTGGTGGAACAGGAGATTCTCTTAATGATGGGAAACTCCCGTTCCACCACATCCCAATCTGGTAGATCTGGTGACTGTGGAGGCCGTTGGAGGACAGTGAACTCATCGTCATGGTGATGTGAGCTTTGTGACATGGTGCATCATCCTGCTGGAAGTTTCCATCAGAAGATGCTACACTGTGCTCAGAAAGGGATGGACATGGTCAGCAGCAGGACTCAGGTAGGCTGTGGAGGTTAAACCAGGTCATGTTGGTACTAAGAGGACCAAAGTGGGACAAGAACCCCCCCACCCTCACACCACCAGCCTGAAGCGTTGATCCTGACGACAGGATGGATCCATGTTGTCATGATGTTTCCAGCAGATTCTGATCCTACCATGTGAATGTGGAGCTGAACTGGAGACTCATCAGACCAGTTTCTCCATCTTCTATTGTCCAGTTCTGGTGAGTCTGTGTGAATTGTAGCCTCAGTTTCCTGTTCTTACTGACAGGAGGGAACCCGCTGTGGTCTTCTGCTGCTGGAGACCATCTGCTTCCAGGCTGGACGGGTTGTGAGTTCAGAGATGATGTTCTGCAGATCTGGGTTGGAACCAGTGCTTACTGGTCTTCCTGTTGTCTTTCTGTCCTCTCCAACCAGTCTGTCCAGTCCAGACAACTGCTGCTAGCTGGATATTTTCTCTCCTTAATGTCTTTAAACTCTAAAGATGGTTTTGTGTGAAAATCCCATTAAATACTCAGACCAACAACCATGCCACGTTCAAAGTCACATGAATCTCTTTTCTTCCTCATCCTGATGCTCAGTTTGTGTCACGAAAGCAGTGGAGATGTGGTGTGGACCCAATTGCAGAGATGAGGGAAGCCAGTATGCAGAACTCAGACAGATTTATTCCAGGACAAGATGAGGGCAAATCTAACAAACTAACAAAATGAACCAACAAACACAACTGAAACAGAGGGGTATAAATACACTGGAACAAAACGAGACCCAGGTGAAACCAATGAATAGGAAATCAATGACGCTAAACAAGAACCAAGAGAACTAAACAGGAAAAAAAACTACAAAATAAAACAGGAAACCAGAAACTAAGGCACTGAACAAAACCACATCATGACAGTTTGAACGTCGTCTTCATCACGTCTGCATGACTCAGCATGTTAAGTCGCTGCCATCAGATTGGCTGATCAGATACCTGTGTTAACAGGTGGACCTGATAAAGTCGCTGTTGGGTTTGTAAAGAAATACTTTTTCCATCTCAGCCATCAAACTTCATGCTTCTGCTGTAAATAAACACACATTCTGTGTGTAACTGTGCGTCTGTGCAGTGAGTATGTTTGTATGTGTGGATTAGGAGCATGGAGGGCAGATGGGACCACAGGAAGCAGAGGACGGCTCAGGACACCTCATCAACAGGGGATTTTAGCCGCGTGTCACTGCGCATGTGTGTTTCACACACTGTGTCACTGAGCATTCACGTGTTCTTGTGAGAGCAGCCTCATGCTCTGAGCCTTCCCCGCTTTGATTTCTGAGTCACACAGCATTCCTCACACAACAGCACACACACACACACACACACATTGCTCCATGTAGCCCGCAGTCAGGAGCTGAAATAGAAATAATGTGTGTTTGTTTGTGTCAGAATTAACTCGGAATATTTCTGGAGACGGTCGGCTTTCAACAAAGCAATTCAATTAACATCTAAATAGAAGGATTGCAAGCGAGTGTGTGTGTGTGTGTGTGTGTGTGTAAGCTTGTAGAGGCTTCACTTCATTTTGCAAATGAGAGGATTGTATTTTTGTGCTTGGAGGAGAATACTGAGGTGTGTGTCGGCTTGTTTCACTGGCAGAAAAATGCTAAATGTCCTGATAAGTTCTAAACAACATGAAGATGTTTCAATCGCTGCTTTTTGAGCCGTTTGAAGGAAAAACACGGCGATGAGACAGATAGCTAGACGGATAAATTGTTGATCAGATGTAAGTGCATGTGCACGTCACGGTGTCCGCGGCTGAGTGGGTTCAGGAGTCTGATGGTTCTAAGTCTGTGCACTTCAGTAATGTGGCTTCTGGCAGGAAATCAGGATTTTCATGCACATTACTGACGTGCGCCTGCTCATAAAAGGAGCTGAAGTCTCTGTCATGTGTTTCTGGATTTATTTATGACAGTGCTTCCCCGACCTTTTGGCTTGGTAGCGTGTGTGTGTGTGTGTGTGTGGGGGGGGGGGGGGTTATTTACATGTTCGTACGCACACATTTCCATGTCAGCGTCATAGTTCTGACCACCTGAACCGACGCATCCCCATAACACAAACAAAGATGTAAATGATAAAAGTTTTCTGCTTGACTGGAAAATAATTTATCCATCCATCCATCCATCCATCTTCTGCCGCTTATCCGGGGTCGGGTCGCGGGGGCAGCAGCCTAAGCAGGGAAGCCCAGACTTCCCTCTCCCCAGCCACATTTGCCAACTCTGCGGGGGGGATCCCGAGGCGTTCCCAGGCCAGCTGAGAGATGTAATCCCTCCAGCGTGTCCTGGGTCTTCCCCGGGGTCTCCTCCCCGAGGGACGTGCCTGGAACACCTCACCAGGGAGGTCCAGGAGGCATCCTGACCAGATGCCCGAGCCACCTCAACTGGTTCCTCTCGATGCGAAGGAGCAGCGGCTCTACTCTGAACCCCTCCCGGATGACCGAGCTCCTCACCCTATCTCTAAGGGAGAGCCCGGCCACCCTGCGGAGGAAACCCATTTCAGCCGCCTGTATACGAGATCTCGTTCTTTCGGTCACGACCCACAGCTCATGACCATAGGTGAGGGTAGGAACGTAGATCGACTGATAAATCGAGAGCTTCGCCTTCTGGCTCAGCTCCTTCTTCACCACGACGGACCGGCGCAGAGCCCGCATTACTGCAGACGCCGCACCGATCCGTCTGTCGATCTCACGCTCCATCCTTCCCTCACTCGTGAACAAGACCCCGAGATATTTAAACTCCTCCACTTGAGGCAGGACCTGACTCCCGACCCGGAGAGGGCAATCCACCCTATTCCGGCTGAGGACCATGGTCTCAGATTTTGAGGTGCTGATTCCCATCCCAGCCGCTTCACACTCGGCCGCGAATCGCTCAAGCGAGAGCTGGAGATCACGACCAGATGAAGCCAACAGGACCACGTCATCCGCAAAAAGCAGGGACCCAATCCTGAGGCCACCAAGTCGGATCCCCTCAACCCCTCGGCTGCGCCTAGAAATTCTGTCCATATAAGTTATGAACAGAATTGGTGATAAAGGGCAGCCTTGGCGGAGTCCAACCCTCACCGGAAACGAATCCGACTTACTACCGGCAATGCGGACCAAGCTCTGACACCTGTCGTACAGGGACCGGACAGCTCGTACAAGGGGGTCCGGTACCCCATACTCCCGGAGTACCCCCCACAGGAGCCCCCGGGGGACACGGTCGAATGCCTTCTCCAGGTCCACAAAGCACATGTAGACTGGTTGGGCAAACTCCCATGCCCCCTCCAGGACCCCAGAGAGGGTATAGAGCTGGTCCACTGTTCCGCGACCAGGACGAAAACCACACTGCTCCTCCTCAATCCGGGATTCCACTATCCGGCGGACCCTCCTCTCCAGGACCCCTGAATAGACCTTACCAGGGAGGCTGAGGAGTGTGATTCCCCTGTAATTGGAACACACCCTCCGGTCCCCCTTCTTAAAAAGGGGAACCACCACCCCAGTCTGCCAATCCAGCGGTACTCCCCCCGATGTCCACGCGATGCTGCAGAGGCGTGTCAGCCAGGACAGCCCCACAGCATCCAGAGCCTTAAGGAACTCCGGGCGGATCTCATCCACCCCCGGGGCCTTGCCGCCAAGGAGCTTTTTGACCACCTCAGCGACTTCAGCCCCAGAGATAGAAGAGTCCACCCCTGAGTCCACCAGCTCTGCTCCCTCATGGGAAGCCGTGTTGGTAGGATTGAGGAGGTCTTCGAAGTATTCCCTCCACCGACCCACAACGTCCCGAGTTGAGGTCAGCAGCTCCCCATCTCCACTGTACACAGTATTGATGGAGCACTGCTTCCCCCCCCTGAGCCGCCGGATGGTGGACCAGAATCTCCTCGAAGCCGTCTGGAAGTCTTTCTCCATGGCCTCGCCGAACTCCTCCCATGCCCGAGTTTTTGCCTCGGCAACGGCCGAAGCCGCATGCCGCTTAGCCCGTCGGTACCCATCAGCTGCCTCCAGAGTCCCACAGGCCAAGAAGGCCCGATAGGACTCCTTCTTCAGCTTGACAGCATCCCTCACTGCTGGTGTCCACCAACGAGTCCTGGGATTACCGCCACGACAGGCACCAACGACCTTACAGCCACAGCTCCAGCCGGCCGCCTCAGCAATAGAGGCACGGAACACAGCCCATTCAGACTCAATGTCCCCCGCCTCACCCGGGACATGTTCGAAGCTCTGCTGAAGGTGGGAGTTGAAGCTCGCTCTGACAGGGGACTCAGCCAGACGTTCCCAGCAGACCCTCACAACACGTTTGGGCCTGCCAGCTCTGACCGGCTTCCTCCCCCACCATCTGAGCCAACTCACCACCAGGTGGTGATCAGTTGACAGCTCCGCCCCCCTCTTCACCCGAGTGTCCAAGGCATGTGGCCGCAGGTCCGACGATACGACTACAAAGTCGATCATTGAACTGCGGCCCAGGGAATCCTGATGCCAGGTGTACATATGGACACTCTTATGTTGGAACATGGTGTTCGTTATAGACAATCCATGACGAGCACAGAAGTCCAACAACAAAACACCATTTGGGTTCAGAGGGGAGGGACCATGCCTCCCAATCACTCCCCTCCAGGTCTCACTGTCATTGCCCACGTGAGCATTGAAGTCCCCCAGCAGAATAATGGAGTCCCCAGAAGGAGCACCCTCCAGCACTCCCTCCAAGGACCCCAGAAAGGGTGGGTACTCTGAACTGCTGTTCGGCGCATAAGCACAGACAACAGTCAGGACCCGTCCCCCCACCCGGAGGCGGAGGGAAACTACCCTTTCATCCACCGGGGTAAACCCCAACGTGCAGGCACCAAGCTGGGGGCTGATGAGAATGCCCACACCTGCTCGGCGCCTCTCACCATGAGCAACTCCAGAGTGGAAGAAAGTCCAGCCCCTTTCGAGGGTACTGGTTCCAGAGCCCAAGCCATGCGTCGAGGTGAGTCCAACTATATCTAGTCGGAACCGCTCAACCTCGCGCACAAGCTCAGGCTCCTTCCCCACCAGAGAGGTGACGTTCCACGTCCCTAGAGCCAGCTTCTGCAGCCGGGGATCGGACCGCCAGGGTCCCCGCCCCTTGCTGCCGCCCAGCTCACATTGCACCCGACCCCTACGGCTCCTCCCGCAGATGGTGAGCCCACGGGAGGAAAATAATTTATATTTAAACATTTAAAAAGTCACGAACAAAACAGGAAGTTATTTCTATAAGAGAAGAAAATGATGTTTTTATATGTTATATATATAACAGTCAGAGTCTGGAGGATCTGACTGCTGTTATGTAATGTGCTGCTGGGTATCCAGCCCTGCAGCATCGTGATGCTACGAGGAGGAAACAGGTTTGTTGTTTACAGCAAAGCGAAGCAAGAAACACGTGACAGAAATTTCAGCTCCTTCATCTGCAGACGCACTTCAGTAATGTGCAAAGAAATCCTGATTCCCTTCCAGGAAGCACATGTCTGAGCGCAACTTAAACCATCCATCATCGTCATCATCATGCACTTTTATTCATTTTCTACCCCACTTAGTCCATTTCAGAGTCCTGGGGGAGGCTGGAGTCCATCCCAGTAAGAAGCAGGGAGGACGCAGGGTTCACCGCGGACACACGGCCAGTCCATCGCAGGGCCACACAGGAGGACAAACAACCTTTCAGACTCGCTCAGAAGGAGCGTTTAGAGTGACCAGTTTACCCAACATCATGTCTTTGAATGGTGGGAGAACCCGCTTTTCCAACCATAGAAGATTTATTAAAATAAAATAAACCATTTAACATCAAAGAAAAAAACTCCTCCAGAACAGAGTTGTTGTTGTTGTTTACAGCAAAGTTATTTATCGCAGAAATATAAACACATTGCTTATAGCTGTAAACCATCAATTCTTCCCTACAGATGCATTTATCCAAAGCAACTCACACAGATACACACAGGAAGGCCACTGGTGAAACCGCCACCCCCAACCCGAGGCTTGAACCAGCAACCATCTTAGTGGGAGACTGCACTGCTACTGCGTGCCATCCAGCTTGTTGTAACCTTGTTACACTAAATGTCATATTTAGATCATTCATTTGCACATTTTGATTATTAATTAATATAAGTTTATTTATTGTCAGTGGCTGTGATGTCATACATTGTTTATTTATACATGTTCCCAGGTGCCTGACTGCTTTCTGCCCTGTAACTTGTGATGCAACCGTGTCATCTGTGTTGTTTTAACAGCTTAACGCCCAAATTTATTCATGATTTAAAAAAATACAGAGACAAAATTAGGAAAAAGTTCAATGAAATGCACTTTAATGTTAATAAAAGTAAATGAATAAAGATTAACAGTAAGTGGTTAACACATCATAAATTCAGTCAATGAGGAAAAAGCTTAATTAAATACAATTTAATGTTAATCAGAGTAAATTAATAAAGATTAACAGTAAATATAGAAATAAATGCATAAATATGAGTGAATAAAAGCAAGTAAGTAACTTAAATTGAAAAACTAAACATAAAGAAGTCAAATAAGCTGAAGTGGTTTAATGTAAATTTGTGATGTGTTAAAAAGTGAAACGGTCACACTGAAAGCCCAAAATGAGATTAAAACCAACTCCAGCTGGCAATCTGGGTGTTAAATTGACCTGAAAGTTGAACGCTGCTGCGTTACATTCAGCAAAACGTTAAGTGTTGATATGCATGCTACTTGTAATCAGGTGTGATGCATGCTGCATGTCCTTCAGATCACAACGTGGACTTCATTTCAGTTTGAAGGCCAAAACACAGCTGCTCTGCACCATGAACACATTCATGTTTTTATTAAGCCTTTCCATACATTCTCCTCCCGAATGACAAGATTTACTACGAAGTATCAGTATTTGTTCTAGAAGCTCAGACTTTTGGCAACTCTTCATGTTAGAAAAATCTCCCTTCCTGTTTTCTAACAGATAAATATTTTTTATCTCGTGTCTATTCTCAGATAGTCATGACTTTATCTGCATTACACGGTATGTCAGAGACAAATAGCTTTTATCCCTCCTCCATGCCTTTATACTGCAACAGCACGCTTCACAAGCCTCCTGGCAATTTGCTTCTTCAGTCAAACATGTCAGTAATTCAGTAAAGTGAGGTGTTTTTCTAATGGCCATCCATCCCCAAGGCTGCGTTTTTAATAGCTGCTGTTCTTATGGGTTTACTGACCTCTTGACAAGCTTTGTGTCAGACAAACAGGTAGAGTCATGCAAGTAATTTGGCTTTTTTAACCCTGGTAATGAGGAAGATGGTGCATGTGATGTTGAGACTAAACATGGGGATGAGGGGGTTAATTAGTGGTAGGGGGGTTAGGGTTGGGGTTAGGTTTAGGGTTGGGGTTAGGGTTAGGCATGCCGTTATCTGGTTTTCTCATATTTCATGGTCAGGATAATAATAACAAATGGAAGACAAACAAACTAAAAGGGTTGGCTGAGGTGTTTCATTTACCTCAGGGCAACCACAACAAGTGTAATCCTGCCGTTCAAACTGCTTGCTGAAGATCCACAGAGTTACTGGTGAAGTGATTGCAGTTCAGACGGGTCAGGGGAGGTCTCCATAATGACACGTTTAGCACCATCTGTTCGCAGTGCCGCCCAACTGGGAGACCTCAGGTTCATCCAAACCTACTGCTGTGTATAATAAGGAAACATCTCCAGTTTGCTCTGGTCGGTCCAAAGGACGTTATAATCAATAGTCATTAATCGTTTGGAATTAAATAACTTGGAATTAATTAACATTATTTTCCTACTAATTTAAATGGAAATAATAATTCTGAATGAAGGTTAACACAAAACACGTTCTGACTTAATTCTGCTTTAGAGCGGCGGGTTGGGAAGGGTTCTGATTGGACAGAGGGTGCACGTGACACATGACGTATACCAGAAATAAACAGAGTTCAATCCCTGCTTCTCGTCTTTTCAGTCATAACTTGTAAAAACCACATAATAAGTACCAGTTTCGCTGCTATTTTTATTATAATTTTAAAGTTCCAGCTCAACACGAGCATACTACTTCACTTTCTGCAGCAACTGAGAAGGAGATGGGAGGTAAAACAACACACTTCATTTTTTTATGTTTCTATGTTTTGATGCTAGATGGAGTCTAGAACCATGACTAAGGTTGCTGCCCACCCAGCAAAACGCCATCCTGACAGTATTCCAACAGAGGGTTCAGATATATTGCTGCTGAATGAATTTTAAAAACTGACACACAATTGATTTGTTTTATTTGTGAAATCTGCCTCGTGATACCGTCTGTAAACTTGGTCACCATGCAGCTTTTTCACATGGTCTGTTGTTTTAAAAGCAAAGTAAAAATCTGCAATACTTTCATTCATTCATTTGTCATCCTAACCGCTCAATCCGATAAAGCGTCGCGGGGAAGCTGGAGCCTATCCCAGCAGTCTTTGGGCAAAAGGCGGAGTACACCCTGGACAGCTCGCTAATCCATCGCAGGGCATCAGCAATACTTAGGAATTGCAGTTTAAATCAAATCGGCACCCAAAAAAATCGTTAAAAATCAAATCGTGAGAAAAACATATTGTCCCAGCCCTAGCAGTGACTGAAGATACCAGACCAGAAGTGCCCATAGTCGGTCTTTGAAGAACCACTGCCCTGCAGGTTTTCCATGTATCCCTGCTCCAACACATCTGGCTCACATTAAATGGATCTGACAGCCAATAAAGTTCTGCTCAGTGGCACTTTGAGTCAGGTGTGTTGGAGCAGGGATACATGGAGACCCTGCAGGACTGTGGCCCTCCAGGACCGGAGCTGGACAGTCCTTTACCAGACCAACACACTGAAAATGTAGAGAATCTCGCATTTCCTGACGACAGGTTGGCTTGTTACACACTGCTTCCTCTCCTTGGTGTCTTTTCTTTCATATGACCATCCCGAAACACAGTAATACACACATTAACTGTTGGCCGCGTGACAGCAGTATGACATAACATTGTGATAGCTACAGGCAGGGTTTTTCCTCAAGAAATTGAATCTCATGTGTATCATTTATTTAAGCGTGACAGTGATCCATCACATGAGATCCAGAGTACCGTCTTCACCAGATCAGCAACAAAAGGCAGTTATGTGCTGGTTTACTTTGCTTTTTCTCACAGCTTGTCTTCTCATGGCGGAAATGAGAGGTCGTCCATGCCTGCACTCTTACTGTAAAAGCCGGTGGCTATCATAGACCAAGCAGGTGCTGGATTACAGTCAAACACTCCTCTACTGACAGAGGAAGAGAGAGGAAGTTGGTGTTTCACGAGACAGAGAACCTGTCATGCGATGTAGCTCAGGAAGTGTGAGTACTACCAAGGCGCAGCTTGGAAAGTGTTACCTAAGTCAACCTAGGACAGGAGATTAGTAGGACGTCTTACAGATGACTCTGGGCGACTGCTTGGCTGTCCTCTTGGACATCTTCAACATTCAAAAGATCCTATTTATAATGCAAGCCTAATCTTTAAGGCTAGTTCCTCTGGCGGCATCAGGCAGTGAGTAAAACTCACTGTGACACGTAAAGTGAACTTTAGATGTAAAAGTGGAAAGAGTAGCCCATTAGAAATACTCTAAAATAGGAAAGCTATTCTTTCCTCCTCAGATCTAAAAGCAGTTTAAATGTCACCTAAACCGGCAGTACCTGTAATTTTATACAGTTTAATGAAGGTTATTTGCACTTTAACTCGCGGAACATGAAACCGTTGCTGATAATTTGCTTAATTTGGCATTTTGGAGAGCGAACAGCTGTACTCAGCAACACTTTGATAGTGTTATCCTGTTGTACAGGCTCACTGCCAGCCTTCCTGTGTTTGATGGAAACAGAAGGTTTGGATAAGTATTACTGTCATCATGTCTTCCTGCAGTGGTTTTAGGAAGGAGTCCCCACTAAGGGACCAGACTTCCCAGTTTCAGACATTTTAGACGAGGGTAGCATTCTGGCCCAAACAAAAGAAGGCACCTGTTGTCAGTATTGATGTTTCTGCTTTTCTGTACAACTCTTTGTCTGCAGAGGTGTGCACAGACTCTACCATTAAAGGCCTGTTTATGCTCAATGCAGAAGACCGATACGCAAATGGACCGACAGTTTCGTCCATCATCTGTGTCGTTTACGGTCCATTTTGGCGGCTTTGCGGATCCGTCTGTTGACGCAGCAATGGACCGCTCAACACTGCCCACCAAAACTACGAGAGTAGTGAAGAGCAGACTAGCTGACACATGACCAGCAAAAGGAAGAAACCAGAGAAGAAAAAGAAAAGGAAGAAGTAAGAGAAGACAAAAACAAGAAATTTAAAGATGGCAGGAGCTTTCAAAGGAAGACTTGGTGAACATTTTGGGTGTTGGATGGTTACAGTGGTGCATTTAGGCACAGAACTGAAAGTCTGAACTCAGTACTGCCCATAAGTGGATGAATTGACCAAACATCTGTGGTAACATTAACAACACGAGAACGTATGAGAGTGGAGTAGTCTGACAACTTTTGAAATAGGAGTACCTTTTTACGTACATAAGGGATCATAAACAGGCCATAATGGTACGTCCATGCAGAATTTAACATGGAGACAGATGTATGACATCAAACAGATGAAATGAAAAATACTTTTTTTTATTTACTTTATTTTAATCCCCAAAGATATTAAATACCATATAGATCTTGAATACCGTCAACACAGTCACATTTTTTGTGATAAACTTCACCAAAGACCTTACTTGTTTTCATTTTCATTCACGTCTGGATAGTTTAAGTTGTAGTGTAAGTGGAATCACCCATTAACAGTCATAGTGCATATGCAGCTATTAGGGGCGGGAAAATCGAATTGAAAAATCAAAATTCTTTATTTTTTTGCTTCTCAATTTTAAAACAAATTTTTTTATTTTAAAAAAAAAAAAATTTCAAATAAATAAAAATAATCCATTATAAAATTTTTATTGTTTTTATTGATCTTTTTACTTGTCTTCTTGGGCCTATTAGCCACACAATGATGGACTGACTACTGTGTTGTTTTTTCCTAATTTAAATTAAAAAAAAAAAAAAAAAAAATGACGAGCAAAAAGGACGTTTTTTAAACTTTATTTTTTGTTTTTAATCTACAAAAATCAGCAATATCGAAAAATTCTGAGAATCGCAATTTAAATCAAATTGGCACCAAAAAAGTCATAATCAGATGGAATCAGGACAAAAGCATATCGTCACAGCCCTAGCAGCTATGGCTCAGTTTTCACATTCACACTAAAAACCTTTCACTAACCATAATAAAATTGCATTGATACAACTATAGATTGACAGCTATGTCAATGCAGTGGCAACTGAAAATAAATGATGCAGTGTGCATTCAGGCCTTGAGAAGATGGTGAAATTGCAGAATAAACACCTCTGTGTTCCCCACTTCCTCATAAAAGCAGGAAACACAGCAAAAGTGTTGCTTGCAAACCACTAGTTAATCTGCACATAACCTCTTATTTGTCTTCACTGACAGCATAAGTATTCTACCTGAAACAGGTTTTACTTCAACAGATTAAAAACAGGAAGTCCGCCATTATTATTGTGCTTTTTAATAGTTAAACAGGATCTAAATGCGCGAGTGCACGATGACGTGAAAGATGTCACTGTTGCTCAAAGATTACAGTTCCAGTTTAGACTGGCAGGATTGTCTTATGGTACAGGAAAACTTCACTCTGAAGCCAGCTGTCAAATCTTTGTTGTTTACCCAGGTTTTTCTACTCAAAACCCAGTAACCATGTTAACCAGAGGCCAGAACACAAATAAACTTCTCCCTTTTGCTGACTCTGTTTTATAGTGTAAACAGGGCCTATGCTAGCAGCTAGCTTCAAAAACTACACAAGGCGACCGCCACAAAATGTTTACATTGAATTGCATTGTAAAAATGTGATGGTAACTACCAGAAAACGTCAGAAATTTATTCACAACACTATTAGTACATGGTGAAAACAGGATTGTAGGAAATTAAAAATAATTTTCAAAAATCCTACTTTTGGGCCCGCTGTTTTCTTTTTAACTCCTCCATTTAGAAGTAATTTATCTCAAAATTCAGCATAAACTTGTCCTTTTGATTGACAGTCACCTGATATCCCGCTTCAAGAAGAAGGAATGTAGAACAACCCCGGTTTTAGCCAGTTAACAGCATGTCTTAGCTTTAGCCTGCTTAGCTCTGCTAGCTTGTTAGCTCTTTTTAGCTCTGGCTTAGCTTGGATAGCTCTTAGCTACAGGCAGGTCAGAGTTCCATAGATGTCAATCATCTCCCCCACGCTCACAGCCACCCTCTCAGCTCCACCTCTTTGCCCATATTTGTGTTTTTTAGGCGAGAAGACATGCATGCCCCTGCCAAGATGGCGATAATAGAAACTGCCCACTGAGCTTCAATTCAGCTCTTTAAAAACCTACGGGTGACGTCACCTAGGCGCCGCCCATCTTTCATATACAGTCTATGAGCTAACACATGTAGTCATGTAGACACGGTGAAGTTCAAACTGAGCATCAGGATGAGGAAGAAAGGAGATTTAAGTTACTTTGAACGTGGCATGGTGGTTGGTCTGAGTATTTACTGGGATTTTAACACAACTATCTCTACGGTTTACAGAGATGGTCTGAAATAGAGAAACTATTTAGTGAGTAGCTGGGAATTACCAGCTTTAAACCCCTCAGTACCAACACGATATGGTTTAACCAGCACAGCTTACCTGAGTCCTGCTGCTGACCATGTCCATCCCTTCATGAGCACAGTGGAGCATCTTCTGATGGAAACTTCCAGCAGGATGATGCACCATGTCACAAAGCTCACATCATCTCCAGCTGCTTTCTTCAACGTGATGAAGAGTTCTACATGAAGCAAAAGATCTGAAGAAAGTGTCCAGCATACATGCAACCAAGAATTAAGTCTGTCCTGAATGTAAAAAAGCAGGTCCAACCCTGTCCTAGTAAGACAGACCTGATAAAGTGTTTTGTGTCTTAATGTTTTTATATAAATAATTCACCTAAAAATGTTACATTTGTAGAGTTTCTGATTGTTAACGCAGAACTGCAAGTGTAAGACTTACTTATAGATCCTGAACCACTGATAAACAGCTGCTTAGCTGGCTTCAACAGCTTTATAGAAGCTCACAATCACTTAACATTAAGTTCACTGTAGATTTCATTGTAGTGAGATCATTTCAGATGGTTTCAAGTTGTTTTTTAATCTTTTACCAGAGCTATAAGCATCCACTACAATTTTCCTAAAGACCTTAAAGGGGATTTAAAGGGATTTGTCTGAGTATATCCCCTTTATCCTTTCGCTTTATCCAAGGACCTAATGCTTTCTCCTTATGATGGACATTCATATGGCTTGTATGTCAAGTAATTTAGCTGCCTTGTGGAACAGCCTAATATGCGCTTGCCATTATGTACCATGTAAATACTATCACACATTAAAAAAACAACATGGCATCTTAGATCATTGGATGTCATCATTGTCCTAAAAGGATGGGTTCACTGAGTGTTTTTTTTTCTTCATACAAAGCAAACATAGCATTAGCTTCTTTAACCTGAGTTTCACCAGGGGCCTCATTTATAAAGCTGTCACACGCACACAACCAGGCGTACAACACTTATAGTCAACTTTTGGGATTTATTAAGACACGACTTGGCGGTAAAATGTTCCTACAGCCACCCAACTCTGACCCTGCCGTAAGCACAAAATCTGGAAAAATGGGACATGTCGACACCAAAAGGCAGAAGATAAAACCAAAGAAACACTGTTTTCATAAAATTAAGAAAAAGTATGCTTGATGTTGTTACTCCACCACAAATTTACATCAGATATGTAATAAAAACCCCAACCACTAAAATATGTTCTGAAACAAAGCAGTTTTTCATGTTATAAAAGCCAGATTATATAAGTAATAAGTCAAAGAGAAGCTGTCATATTAAGTTCCATATGAATAATTGCAATTAAAATGACATGATCGCCATCCAAAATTGCCCATCATTAGGCTATGATCAGGGTGTTTCTTCCATCTGCAGATGTGGGAAGACCGGTGCTATTTGTCACATGGGTAAGTTGTCACAATGCAATTATTTTCTCCACCAAAGGGTGCAACAAAAACTTTGAATACTAGTTTTCTTCCTTCACATGGGCAGATGTCATGTACTGTCTGAGAAGGGAATAGCACATTGAGTATGAGGTGATCACCAAATAACCATTTTGCACATTCCAAAGTAAAAACATAACAAGTTTATGTTTTTTATTTTGAATTTAGCCTCTGTCAAGTAAAACTCCTAACAGTAATAATTGCAGACTTGTTAGAGGATACATTAAGGTATCCTGTCATACCTCAGTCGTTATGTAAGATGCTAACTTCAAGCTAAGGCTAGCTTTTACAAACATGGCAGTTTGGGATAACTTGTCTAAGTAGAAAAGCAGGTACAAGGGGAAAAAAAGTCTATTCAAAAAGAAATGGAAGACATCCAAATCCAAAGTACTAAAGACCAAAACACAGTGAGGAAAAAGAGGATAGGAACGAAAAGAAAAACTCCAGATGACTCCTCGTCAGAAAAAGATGAGTCCCTTTGTCTGGTCTGTGTAGAGCCACTTGGAAACAGCCACCCAGGATAAATCTGGGTGCAGTGCATAATATGCAAAGAATGGGCCCATGACAAATGCACCCTTGGCAAATCAGTGTACAGAGGCCAGAACTGTGATTCAGATTGTCTGACTAGTGAATAGTTTAAGACAGGTAAAACAAGCATTTGAGGCAGTCTGGACTTTAATCTTGTGCCTCTTACATCTTATTTTGAGTATGGCCATGTTAAATGATCTCCTCGGTCAATGACAGACACAATCACTGCCTGACTTCAATGTTCAGTTTCAAGTAAAATAAAAAGAATAAAAATTGTATCTCTGTCTTATTTGTTGTAGTTTCATCCAGTGTGACATCTTATTCCATATTATGAGACAACATACCTGATGGTGGGGCAACATGTCACATGTTCACACTCTTCATTTGATTGCCTGTAACTCTGCACTGACTAAAGATATGGAAATAATATGAATACAAAATATATACCTGAGATGTTGGTCTTTCATCTGAAACACATTTTTGTCTTATATGATGTATTGACTCCAAGAAATATATAAGAGTGTAAAAAGTGTGACAACATGTCTCCCTACAGAACATGAAGAGATGGTTGGATATAAAATGCACTGATGAAGTGCAGGCGAAGGTGCCTCAACGCACAGGAGGAAACCTGTTGATGTACAGCTGCAAAGGTGTGCAAGATAGTGGAGGCGCGACATGACATCCAATCCAATCCAGTTTATTTATAAAGCACCGTTAAAAACAACAAAGTTGACCAAAGTGCTGTACAGAAGAAACAATAAAACATACATATTTACATCATAATGGGGCATCAGCATATTGTTAATAGTAAAACAACCCTTTAAATTAGTCAAACGCCAAAGAGAAAAAAATGAGTCTTCAGACAAGACTTAAAAACAAGAAGCGATTCAGCCTGTCTAATGTACAGGGGCAGCTTATTCCACAACTTGGGACCAATAACAGAAAAAGCTCGGTCACCTCTCAGTTTACGCTTCGTCTTAGGAACCACAAGCAGAAGTTGATCTGTGGACCTCAGAGAGCGTGTAGGGGAATACCTCACCAGCAGGTCTGACAGGTAGCGAGGGGCCAGACCGTTCAGGCATTTAAAAACAAATAAAAGAATCTTAAAATCAATTCTGTAACGGACAGGGAGCCAGTGAAGGGAAGACAAAATTGGTACTAAATGGGAACGTGTCACGTTCACGTGCGACGAGCGCTGTTGGTCCCGATCTCAAACTCATCTTCTCATGTTGGAACCAAACTGGGGCTTTCTGCAGCGTCTAGAAGTGATGCAACACAAGAGGTGGAGAATTATTTATTCACAAGTTTATCTTTTAGTGTCATTTCTGTCAGGGTAGTCTTTATTTCTCACCAACTCCTGCACCTCCTCCTTGACGGTAGTTATTGGTTCCTCTGCAATGACACGCCTGCTGGGGGGGGGGCACAAGGTGGAACCATTGCCTCCCCCCTCTCCAACCAGAGCTGCATTGTTGCTGACCCAGCAGGGACACAGGATCTCCAGTATTTTACCAGTATATAAAACTGGTATAAACCCCCCCAGGAGTTTATGTTTTACTCTGCGTTTATTTGTTTGTCTGTTTGTCTATGTTCAAGATAACTCAAAAAGTTATGGACTGCACTGGATATACGTGAAATTTGTAGGAGTTGTTGGAAACATGAAAAAGAAGTACTGATTTCATTTTGGTGGTGATCAGGACACCGTAACTTTATAAACTTTTCAAAGGCCTTGACGGAGGCTTGCGCTCTCCGAGTGCTTTTCTAGTTTTTTAATGTGAAAGGAATAAACCTCCTGCAGCATCATCCGGGACCTCTGGCGCATTTGCTTCCTGCGGATCTGTGGACTCGTTCATTTTCCGCACCAGTTTGTAATCTGTGGGATTAGGCAGCAGCAGACCCCCCCACAGATTTTTTTATTCATCTTCTACATAGGGATCAGTGATTCTGCAGTGAAATATAGATCCTGTCATATTATTCAGTAAGTTGACGTCCAACATGCTACAGTGCTCATTGTTTACTGCTAGTAAAGAAAAATTAAATATATTGTCTTGCTTATAGTATCCTGATATATCGCAATATATCGTATTAGTGGCCCGTATTGTGATACATATTTCACCAGATTTTTGCCAATACACTTGGCAAGATAGCTTTAGTCTGTTAGCGTGTTAGCTCTGAGTTAGCTCTTAGCTACAGTCAGGTTGGAATTTGATGGACTTTCATCATCCACCCCCACGCTCACAGCCCGCGTGACGCTGCCAAGATGGCGATGGTTGGAACCACCCAATGAGCTTCACTTTAGCATTTCAAAAATCTACAGGGGGGCATAAAGGAGGCTCCTCCCATCTATTATATACAGTCTATAGTTTCAGATAACAGCAAACAAAGTGACAGTCGAGGAGATTATAATGTAAATTCTTGACCATTAACTATATTTCAGCTTCTTCTTTGTTCCTTTTGCTAGTCGCACATGAGCTATGTTGCTTATTAGGGCTGTGACGATATGCTTTTGTCCCGATTCGATTCAATTCTCGATTCAATTCCGCGATTCTCACAATTCTTTGATATTGCTGATTTTCGTAGATTAAAAACAAAATAAATGTATAAAACTTTTTTTTTTTATCGTAATTTGTCTTGATTTCAATTAGAAAAAAACAACACAGTAGCCAGATCATCATTCTGCTGCGATAATGCCCCAGAAGACAAGTAAAAAGATCAATGAAAACAATAAACATGACAAAAATTTTCTAATGGATTATTTTTATTTGTTTGAAAAAAATAGATTTTTTTTTTTAACAAAAAATCAATTTAAAATTGTGAAGCAAAAAAATCCCAATTTTTTTATTTGATTTTCGCACTCTTATTGCTTATATTAATATTATGATCCCAACCTCCCAGAAAATGGGCTGAAAAATGGACATAAAGGACGCAGAAGGCACATTCAGCCTAAAACACAAACAAGGCTTTACAGTAGGATTTTGATTGTCTTTATTCCTTGTTGAGTTGTGAACTAAAGCCGGACCATTTTATTTTATTATCTCTGAAAATAAAATAAAATAAAGAACGCAGCTGCTTGGAAAGCAAAACACAGCAAAGAGACTAAATTCTGGACCAAATGTCACTTTAAGCAAACTGCTGCTTGCTTTAGGGAATATCACCAACACTGTAGAATACGAGTGTGACAGGACGGATAATGACATAATACTGTCTGTATCAGTGTGTGTGTGTGTGTGTGTGTGTGTGTAGTCCCTTAGGTCACCTCTCCCACATGAGATTCATCTAGTTGCTGAGAAAATAACATTCAGGGCTTCGTCACAGCTTTTACACATCACCACACACACTCGACAGAGTGTGTTAGTGTGTGACATCACTCTCCTGCAACACCGACTGGACGCCTAGCGCGTCTAAACAACCGCCATGTGATTTAGGTACGACTCTGAACAAATGCTCAGTCAACAATAAACAAGATAAAAAGCCGTGTCACGGCGGCTCGTTGTGTTCTGCCGTCAGCGAAGCGTCGGACGCGAAGCTGCTGCGCTGGAATTCACCTCGCGGTGTTGCTAAAACTGTCGCGCTAGACTGGAGCCCAACAAAAGGGAGGAATTATGCCGTAAAGAAGAGCAACAACCAGATAAACAGGAGAGAGACAGGATACATTTTAATTGAAGTGATCATTTCTCACAGTTTGTTTTTTTAAAAAGTGTTGGTTTTCATTATAATTAGCTTCAGTTAAACGTCTTCATGTCGAAAAGATGACGCTTTGCTTTGTGTAGCGCTGCTGCAGAGTGGCTCTGTATCCTCCTGCTCTGATGGCCTTGTACCGCCTCAGTTGCTTCAGAAAATAGTATTTAATCATCACACATATCACCCTTGTGCAAAGTTTTCTCCACTTTATTCTCTGACTGGGTGGTTTGGATTGAATAAACTGAAAAGAAAACTATGGACGAAGCGCATGGCCGTGTCCTTACTGGCGCTTGGACTGTCCTCAGTGTTTACAAGAGCACGCTTGCAGTTGCAGCACAAAGCTCCTGAATGTGCTGCGCTGCGTAGAAAAGAACAGAATCTTCGAAGGCAGATCAGAAGAAGACGTCATAACGAAGGCGTCCAGCTTCCTTATTTAAAATGCAGAACAGGTTTACGGCTTTACCTCGGTGTGACGCCCAGAGGAACTCCTCAGCTGCCATGTTTGCATCCAGCCGTAGCGGTGGCATTCAACATAACTCCGATCAGAGTAATCTAATTCAATTCGTGGCATATCTAGCATCAATGTGTCCTCATAAGCCTTCAGTCAGCTGTACTGTGGGGGGGGGGGGGGGTGCACTGCATCATTCTGCTGTTACGTAATCAGGCTCACGTTAAAGCTTTACTGAGTTTGGGTGTGGATTCTTCTGGTGGGGTCCTTCGGGAAGGAGATGAAAGGAACTAAATATGAGAAAAGCTGCAGAGGGCATGCAAGGAAAAGCAAAAAGCGCTTTAATGGAGAGAAGTCAGCAGGAAGGACAGAATGAGAGGAAAAGAGGATGTTTGGCTGCTGTGAGGAAAAAAAACGAATGAACAAAGGAGGAAAGGAAGCGAAAGTGAATAAATGGGGTTGTGTAAGGTGGACAGGAGCAGTGCTGACAGAGAGCATGTCAGCGGGTAAAGAGACTACACATGCATTCAGACAGGGACGAGACTGTGGGGGGGGGGGGGTCAGGATCACAGCAAAGGAGGCTGGACCAGACGAGCCGAAAGGGGAGGGAGGGAAACAAGGCGGGTGATAAACGGAGTAGCCGTTCCTGTCAGCAGCCAGTCCGAGAGAGATGTTTCAGCTGGTCGCGCCGGCTTCAGATCTCCTCCTCTGGGCTTCACCGGGATCCATTTGGGACGTTAGCAGTCGGGACTTTAAGGTCGACGCGAGCGAGGCTTGATGGGATTCGTGCACTGAGACCTGGGAGGCTGGAAGAGCAGAAAAAAGCTGCTGAGTTCTAACTTGTTCTGATAATCCTGCAAAGGGATCAGCATGCATATCTTGCAGCCATACTGCATCAACAGGTTGGTGTGTTTATTTTTCACCCCCCCCCCCCCCCTCGCCTGTTTACAACCTGCGTGTTGAGTCCACTTAAGAGGGATCTGTTTCTATTATTGTATGCTTGATATTACTCCACAAATCAAATTTCCAACGTTAATCACACTAAATTACTTTTATCAAATAAAATGTCTGGAATTTTTTAATGAAACCTCTAATCAGCTAATGATTCACATGATTCTTGATGTGGTTTAGTAAACTCATGGCGTCATTCCCAGAGTTAGAGATGGGAACTGAACATGGTGGAAGGATCTATAAGCTGATAAGAATATCTGATGCCAAAGTGTTTCTTCTTTTTTGGTGTTTTTATTTTGAGTGGGGGGGTGTATCATAAAGCTTGCCAGTCTTCTGTCATCACAGTTCCCATCACACATCACATCCAGCCGCAGATGTTTTAGTCGATGCCCCAGGAAGGAGCTCCGAGTCGGCTCCTGCCTTGTTTAAACACATATAAAGTGTTTTCAGAGTGACTTCATAAAGTTTCTTGTGTTACATAATTCAAAACAGGGAGGTTTAACTAAAACAGATGTGTCAGGCTAATTATCGTGTTATTTTAATAAGATAAACGATGAGTGAACTTGCAATTTACCCAGAAACAAGTGGGAAAGGCAGTGATTTCCAAGTTTCACTTATCAAGTAATAACAAAATATCAAATAGCTTATCATCTTGTTTTAATGACCCCCAAATAGTAATGCATTAAACCACCACAGGGGGGCGATAATGCATTAATCTTGTTTGCTGACAGCCATGAAACGACAACAGAGAAACGCTTCAGGATCGAGCTGTGAGCGTGGATGCTAATGCTACAAATAAGACTTAAAAGTTCTGTTTGGATTTCAAAAACGATCAAAACAAACATGAAGATCAGTGAAAACATTGGTTCAAAAAGATGTTCTTGTTAATTTGCTCGTTTACGAACGCCAAACAGAGGCAGCTCAGCCCCGCATCAGTGTGTGTCTTCACACATCAAGCTAGCGAGTGGCAAGTTTTGCAGTGTTTTCCTGATGTGTAGACGTATACACAAGACCCGTTTAGCTGCTAACTACAATACTTCCAATGTCAGCGGCTTAGCGTGAATCTCCCGTACCGCCTCTGTACTTCAGTACATCACACAAAGCCGCATCAAGCCTGGCCTGAAAGACAAAAGTTTTACTCATCTAAGGACATACGACATTACGCTAAAACATTTAGTGCTGCATGGATTTATAGCGCAGAAGCATCATGAACAGTAGCTGACGGCTCCTGATAGCAGACTGTTGACCTCGTGACTTTGACGTACACTCGGTGCCTCTATATCTCATTAGCAGAGGTGGCAACTCCTGGTCCAGAAAGTAGAAGTCCTGCCATGTTTTTGGATCTACCTGTACATTTAGAACAGGTGTTTTCACTAACAGGCTCGTTTACCTGGCAAATGAACTCTGCTCATTAAATTCAGCTGGTTTGGTGGCTGGTTGGAACAGACAGGGCTTTTACTTTCTGGACCAGGAATTGCCACCTCTGCTAGTTAGCTTACAAACAGAAGAATTTTGTTTTTGATGAAATAGATTGTTCTCATCACTTAACCTTTTTTTTCTAAGTCTAATGACTGAGGACAGGTGTGTGCAGTGAAATGGTCATAATGCTAGTGTTATCATTTTGCTTATTAGCTTATTAGCTACTTATTGTATGAACTCGTCCACTTTTTTGTCCTTAGTTTTATTTTCTTATTTTTTTAAATGAGTACAGACGGAAAATATTCCCTTTAATCCATTTCAATACAAAACTATACAAACATACATAGAATAGAAAATATGTAACAATGGCCAACTGTTTTATTAGGGTCCGAGTGGTTGTACTATTTATTATTATTATTATTATTATTATTATTATTATTATTATTATTATTCTAAGCATATCTCACTTAAATTTGACCCCCTTAGCCCCTTTGAAAGTTGTGGAACTTGGCACACACCTTAAGCCTGGTAATTGGAAATACTCGTATAACAATGTGCCTACTCTTGGTTATAACTCTCAACCTTGTTTAACTAGTTAGTGGTAATTAGTGAATTTATACAGTCCTTTTCACATTACATATTACATAAATTATTCTTATATATAATTTCATAGGCTTTTTAATTCTCTGTCACAAACATTGAAAGTTGGAGCAAAGCGGGGCTTTAGGATCTTTCCAGCATGTGGTTGTGAATTAGGTTAGGAACCTTCAGAAGGGTAGAAGATTATCATTCCTTATGCGCATGTGGTGGATCTCTTAGAAAACATTAATTTCTTCCACTTTTTGTTGAAAAAGTTTCTCTCCTACATTTTTTATATCTTCCCTATGTCCCCTCCCCCCCCACCACCCTCCCACCTGCACTGCTGTAAGTCATGTGAGTTTAATCAGCTTCCTCAGAGGACAGCAAGCCTCCCCTGGGAACACGGTTTACCTGCCCTCCACCATCATTACAGTTTCAAGTAATTGCACCATGTTTTGGAAACACACAGCAGACAAAGAGCCATCAACACAGACACAAAGCTAATTATTTAGTAATGGGGACGAATAATGAAGCTTTTTCTCTTTGGGTAATTCACATACTTTGATTTGAAACAACAGTAGGCCGTTTCCCACCACATCACCAGCTGCCCATGTGCACGGAAATAAAAGTTAATATGTTTGCTCAACCGTGAGCAGGAGCAAGCATCGAGATGAAGACGTCAGAGGGATTTTTTTCTTTCTCTTTTAGGGGGGTTGGATCAGGCAAGTGGATTTGACAAGCAGTGGGATAGAGGAGTTTAGAGAACAAGTGAGAGCAGAGTGTTACTTAATCCTCCTGGCAGAAGAGAAGAGGCGATAGGAGAGGGATGGGGTGAAACGCAAAGAGAAACTACTGGTAGGAAACGGAGGGAAACTGAGGTAGTGGAGCTTTGTCTGTTGGAACAGAGGAATATTTAATAGGAAGACAGAAGCAAAAAGACATCTAGACACACTACCTACAAAGGTTTGGACACAGTCCCATTAAATCCAATGGGAACGTGTCTTAACCTGACTGGTACTGGAAATGGGGGAAAAAAATACGACAAATGTGGAGTTCATCTTGTAAGCATAGGGAGACAATGATGGGTAGAGAATAAAAGAAAGAGACAGGAGGGATAAACAGACTACAGAGGAATCATCTGCAGCCTGGAAATCTGCATGTTTGTCCATTCATATGACGCTAACCTCATACTGCCCCCGTATAATTACATGTATGACAATAAAAAACATGGTAAATTACAAATAATTTAGATTAATTTTGTCACAAACTCTTGCTATAGAAATAAAAACTAATTGAATGAAAGTCTAAATTGAATACAGAAAGAAACCAGACCCAGAAATTCCTTCTGACATGGAACACGATTCATTTTCATCAAAGAATGAATCATTTATTGTTATTATATAAACTAAATGATAACTAAATCTGCATTCTAATAAGGCTGAAAATGCTACTATCAGCTTATCATGTTTTGTTTTGATATACGATGTTAGCATGCTTATTAGCACAAAAAAGCAAAGCGCAGCTAAATTTTGTGGTTTTTAATGAGTATTGAACATGGGCCAAATTAAAACTACGATAAACGCTTCGTAAGAGCATTTTTTTCTCAACATATCAAACTAAATGCTCACATAAGCATGCTAAAAATTCCTAAAATGCTAAGTGAGCATGTGGAGTTAGTCAAGAATAATGTTTAATGTCCATGTTAGCATTATTTTTTTTTTTTTTTGTCACAAAAGGGCAAACTGCTGTTTAATCATATAATAAATTGAGGAGAAAGAACATCAAACAAGATGTAAAGGGTCTTTGCTGATTAAAGATTTAATACTTCTTATTTTACATTTTTCTTTCTGTGGTATCAGAATAAACAAGGATCATCCGTAGTGTTGGTGTGAACTTTTAAATTGTAATAATGTGACGAAAATAAAACAGTAAATAGTTTTTGCAGCTTTTCTTTATTTAAAAGTTATAATCATGATTTATTGCATAACTTATTTAAGTTGCCTTTTATTATTCCTTAAATGTAAAGACATAAAAGAGACAACCTGCTTTTAACCCTTAAAACTCCATTTATTGCTATTTTATGTCCGCCTGATCTATTACTGCATGAATAACCTCAACACTTTCACACACAGTCAAGCAACATCTTGAACATCTGAACATCTTTTTTTTCAGGGCAACCTGGGCAATCATAACATGGATTCTAAAATGATGCCACATGGATGGATCAATAGTTATATGAGTATAAAAAAAACCAAACAGAAATTCATTCATTCAGTCATTTTCTGAACCGCTTAATCCAATTCAGGGTCGCGGGGAAGCTGGAGCCTATCCCCGCTGGCTCTGGGCGACAGGCAGGATACACCCTGGACAGCTCGCCAGTCCATCGCAGGGCCAAACAGATATTGAATGTCACAAAATTTAATTAAAAACAAGATATAGATCAACAATGTGGAAGTTTTTTTATTTATAAATGTTTCTCTCAGGGCTTGGCAATCAGGAGAAAAAGAGCCCAACTTTCTAACAGAAACAAAACCAAAATTATTTACATTTTACATTTTTTTTCTATTAGTTTTTCCTCTCAATTCTTGAGTCACTTGTGCCACTTCAGTTTCTGTCTGGAACAAGACAGAAGGCTACATCTCACACTTCCAGGGGATGAACTGTTGGACCTGCCTGTTTTTTGTATTACCTTTTTGAAAAAGTAAAAAAAACCTTTTTGTATTACTTTGGTTTCAATACTGTAAGGTAACTATTTCAACTCACGCTGATCTTCAGCTGGTCGGATTGAATGTCTCCGTCATAAAAACAAAGGAGGAAATCTGAGCATCTGATTGGTCAAGAGACTGACAGGAAATCATCAGTGTTTACATCTAGCTTCAATATGGAGGTCCGTCAACATAAATTACACATTTTTAATAACAAAATGTAAGGAATCGCGTACATATAGCGGTAGAATTCACATGCAAAGTTCACGGAAAAAAAAACGCCGCACTTAACAGCTGGATTGAAAACCTTGTCGAAAGGCTGGAATTGTCGCTAGCTCACGATAGATCACCCAAAGAGTGTGCTTGTGTTAGCAATTTTCCCTATTAAAGCTTCGTTGTGTGGTTCCTGAGACATTTAGCAGTGTTTGCGCCGTCGCTTTAGATCGGCGTCAAACCAGACGAATACTGACAGTTAAAGGTACAGTGTGTAAAATTTAGCTCCATCTAGTGGCTGAAATTGGAGATTGCAATCAGGTCAACTCCCCGAAATTCTCCCAAATAGTGATTTTTTTTTGTTTGTTTGTTTATTTATTGTTTATTCGCACAAAAAAAAAAAAAACAATACCACAAGATAGGCATAAAAAATAAGATAATGTGAATACAGTGCAGGAAGAGTCAAAAAGCCAAACTGGTTTATTTAAAACCTCCCCCAAAAAAACAATCAAACAGTTTAAAACCTGATAACAGAAACAAACAAACAATGACTTTAGTTTCAGTGAAACATAAAAGAGCAATATTAGGATGGGATGCTTTCTATTCTAAATGGGAAAGAAACTCTGGAGGATGAAGATCCTCAGACTGACGTGTATAAATGAACACATGAGTTTGGTTAAAATAAGCATTAAACAGTTTAGGAACGTTACCTTTGGGTTGACAAAGTAAATTCCATGAATAACTATGTAAAAAATAATGTTATCATATTGAAATGTGAGAAGAATCTCTTCGAGTCATGTCTTCTTCTTGCTCGCAGGTGGCCTGATGTGCCAAAGAGGAAGCGGAAGAACAGTCAGTGTTCGGTGAAGAGCATGTCTGGTAAGAACTCTTCATCTTCGCCCTCTTCCTCTCTCCTTGTTGTTTCTGCCAAATCCAAACAAGCAAGCAATTACAATTCAGATCAGGTTCCCAGTGAGACGCTCCGGCTTTTGATGTGCTGGAGGATTTGGCCAGTTATCAGAGTGGCCCGTCACCCCACAGCTGGCTTCCCGGAGCCTTCATTGGTTTTACTTCGTCATTAACATGATAATCTCGTCCTCCTCATTTTATATTTCCCCCTGGAAGCTTTGCTGTGCAGCGTATCGCTCACCTCCATGACATTTGTTGGATCTAAATCTGGTGACGGGGCTTTTAGGTTCAGGCCTGCCAAACTGGAAAAAACTCACAGCTGCAGACGTCATTTCTACGCATCCAATTCTGTAATGAATCCTTCCTGGATTCACTTTTTAAAAAAAGGTGCATCAGAATAAATGAAAGGCTTTTTGTTGCTGCGTAGATGATGTGAAACATTCAGTTGTTGTACGGATTTCTTTAAAAACTCATTCTTCATGCATTGCTGATACCTAAAAATATGTGCAACAAAACTGCATTATTTACATTAGTTTTATTATCTCAGTAATAGACTTTTAATTAATGCATTAACTGAATTTAATGGAAAATGAGACGATTTTTAGCTCGACTAGCTAACAAGCATTTATTCAATTTTTCCATTATTAAAGAAGAAGATAAAAACTACAAAAGATTTTAACAGGAAGAAACAGAAATAATGTGTAGAAATAAGTCAAACATAGGCAAGGCCAGTTTATTTGTACAGCACCTTTCATGTAGAAGACAATTCAATGTGCTTTACATGAAACATTAAAAGCATTACAGAAAAAAAAGCATAAAAGAAAATACAAATAACAAAATCACAATAAAATCATGAATTATATTAAAATAATAAAAAGCAGAATTAATTAAAAGTTACTGTGCAGATGTTGTGTATAGGCGCATGAGAAAAGAAATGTTTTTAACCTGGATTTAAAATCTCCACTTGCAGTAAATAAATACAGAATATTTCTGCTTTAAATGAGCAGAAATATCTTGTCAGCCTTACAAGACCTTGAAACACAAACACTGTTTTTACTGGTAACACTTCTTCTAATATGTTTGTGATGCTCAAAACTGGTATTTTCTGCTCAAAAGTAGTTTTTTGATGCATATCTTCCAATGTCATCCTCGTTTCAAGTGTGTAGGTGGAGAAAAGTCTTGTGGATCAGCTTTTTCCAAACTGGCGGTCCAGACCCCAAAGAGATCTGAAGATGATTTCAGGTGTCAGCCGATCTCTGTAAAAACACATAACTAGCAAATAAAACTGGGATTCTTATCAGAGCCGTTGAACCGAACATCTCAGTGTCAAGAGATTCATCTGTGGAATTAACTTGGGCATTTATCTGAAAAAAAAAAAACAAGTTATTACTTGTGTTATGAAAAAAAAAAAACCCAGTTTGGCAGAAATAGCTGCTTCTAAACACAAAATGTTTCGTCCCTCCATCGTCCTCACAGCGGAGTCTGGCAGAACAAAATTTCACAAGAATTAGTTCAAGTTCAAGTTTATTTATATATCACATTTTTTGCAACAGCAGCCGCCCAAAGAGCTGAACAATAAAGCAACAAACAGTCCATGATTTTAACGAATCTCTGCTCAGTGAAAATAAATCAAATCTAGACTGAAAAAGTGGAGACTTGGGACCAGAGATGGACTGGACAGGTCTGATGTGATGGGGAAGGATATTCCACAGCTTCAGACCAGCAGCAGAGAAATCGCTCACCCGATTCCACCTTCAGTAAGAACTGTGAAGAAGAGCTCAGAGTCCTCGCTGGTAGAGTTACTGCTGGTGTGCTAAACACCACTGCATGGAAAATCCTGCAAATCTCAATTGTATGTTTCAAAATATTTCTTGCATTTTGTAAAAAAAACAACAAAAAAAACAAAACTGTCCTGGAAAGGCATCTTGTGATCATTTTAACAGCATAGAATAAATAGACATTATAAAGCAGAGTTCCAATTCAATAATAATACATCATATATCAAATAAATAAATCACATTTTGGCTAATCTCACCAATTACATCATCAATCTACTTAAAATAGAAAAATAAAAGCATATAAAAAAAAAAAAGAAAAGCATTTAGCTTGTAAAATTGATGCTATCTAACAAAGTGAGAGGTGACAATCAGAGGAAGCTGAGTTGAAAACAGGACAGATTTATTACAACACTATAAAATGTTAAATTTAAAGTATAATAAATAAAAAAATAAATCACTTTTCCCCAGTACTATTTTGATCCAGCTCTTAGTTTTGTGTGTCCAGAGTAAGCTGACACTTTCCAGTTCCAAGGATCCTGATTTTCTCTTCGCTGCAGCTTCATAAGAAGATCAGCTAAATAAATCTTCCCCCTGGAGTGCTTGTCGCCCCTCTACTTCCCAGAAACCCTCCCATGCATGCCTTCTATTGTTTACTGGTTCAAATGCTTTGACTTGCATGTGTATAAAGATGAGCTTAGTGGTGGGGGGGGGGCTTTAGCATATATGTCAGTGTCTTAAAGTGTGCATATTTACAACAAGACGGCTCTGAGGTCAGAGATTTAAAGATTGCATACATGCATGTCAAGGTTAGTTTGAAGAATCCAAATCCGACAGGGGTTATAAACCCCATAAAAGCCAGCATGACACCAGGTCTGCCTGCAGAAAACATGGCATTCCTGAATCACAGTCTTTTGGGAGCCTCTGCTTCACTGAGGCCTGTGTGATAACGCTCGGCGCCCTCCCTCCCTGTCCTTCTTCACCCCTCATCACCACCCTCACTCTTACCCACTCCCCCCCTTGTTCCTTTTCATGTCAAACTCAACACCCTCACTGCCTGCCCTCATTTATGCTCCTTATTCACCCCTCTCCCTCCCCATCCTGTTCTCCTCTTCCTCCACCTGCTCCTCCTCTCCTTTAGCTCTTAGCGTCTCTGTTCCAGGGTACATCCCCAGCTACCTGGAGAAGGACGAGCCATGCGTGGTGTGTGGGGACAAGGCCACAGGGTACCACTACCGCTGCATTACCTGTGAGGGTTGCAAGGTATGGACTCTCCGTTGCTATGGTGCTAAATTGTCTGTGACACAGGAGGGAGCGCTGTGTGAGCACAAGGAAGAGTAATGATGGGTATGCTTGTGTATATTCTGAGTTATCTATGTTCTGTTCGTCATAAGTATTTGATGAAAAAATGCAACTGGACTTTCTTTCGCCCTTGAAGACCTCAAATCCTCACTCATTCAGAAGTGTCAATTCTGAAAAACTAATAGAAAGAACCAAGAAAACTCCAAGTCTCAGAGGATGGATGATACCAAGGGCTCGGGCTGGGCGATATGACGATATATACCGTTTGGACAACAGAAATGTCTGTTGTTTCATATGTGGCTCTATCGTTTACGCCACGATAAGGTGCTTTACTGCAGTGTTTTATGTCAAGATGTGCATGCCGCAATATAACTGATGAGCTTTGTAATAAAATGAAGAGAAATTTCTGTCGCATTGATGGGGTTTGGATATAAAAAAGACCGACATCGAACCGACAGCAGACTAACTCACAGTTCCAACAACGAACTCCGACACAACTAACTCATTTTATCATCTGTGTAAGAATCAGGATAAAGAATACAGAATAAAGAACAGAGTCAACAAGAAAAGTGGTAGCGAAAGCTCTCATAATAAACACTGCAACAGGCTTTTAGCCGTGAAACGTCATGCGGCCCCCGCAGATGGAAGGAGATCACTGCTGCCGTTGCCAACTGATGGCTGACACAACCTTACACAAACAATTTTATATCGTTATGTACATCGTTATGGGGATATAAGATGAGCTATATCAGGATATGAGATTTTGGTCATATCGCTCAGCCCTACCAAGGACGATACTCATGAGATCCGATGACCCACCAACTCATAGTGCCAAAAACTGTCTTTGGATGTGCTCTTGTGTTGTCAAAAGCAAAAAAGTCATTTTAATTATTTCAAGAGGTAAGATTACTGGACTTTATTTTTACTCTTCACAGAACCTGGAAGCTCAAAAGAAAGCTGTAGGTTCTTGGCTTGTTGGATTGCTAAGTTTATTAAGTTATTGGATTGTTGGTTCACTTGATCATTGATTTGTTTACTCGTTAGATTGTTTGGTCATTGGGCTGTTGGATTCTTGGGCGGTTCGGTTGTTATTGATTGGATTGACAGGTGACTGGGTTATTGGGCCCATGAGATGTTGGATTGTTAGAGTGTCAACTTGTTGGGTTGTTTGGTTGTTGTATTGTTGGGTCATTTGGTCATTAGGTTGTTGAGCTGTTGGGTTATTGGGTTATTGGGTCAGTATATCACAACAGTGTGGTCATTGACCTCATCCATCCTGAGTCTTTGTGTTTTTGCCGGTACAGATTTTATTTTTATCCTGACCAGTCAGGTAAAAGCAAATAACCATTTTGATTGTAGTTTGTTGGGCTGTTGGGTCCTTGGACTGCAAGGTTGTTAACTTCTTGGGTTGTCTAGTTTTCCAGGTATTTGGTTGTTCGGGTATTGAATGAGTAAATCACAAAAGTGTAGTATTAGCATTTTCCATCCACTAAGTCTCAGGGTTGTTGCCAGTTCTGATTTGTCTTGGTTCTCTGAACCAGTCAGGTAAAACTGAATTGTTGGGTCATTGCGTTGTTGAGTCACTTGGTCACTGAATCGTTGGCTTGTTGGGCTGTTAGGTTGTTGGACCATTCTGGTTGGTTGTTAAATTGTTTGTTGGATTGTTGGTGTCATGGTTCTGACTTTGTGTGTCTTTGGTTCTTGTTTCCTGTTTTATTTTAAAGTAGTAATTTCTGTCCAGCCTTGTTTCTGATTCATTAAGTTCACCTGGACTAAATTAGCTTATCAATCACACCTATGTCTTGTTCTGTTTCTGTCTGTGTTGATACCACTTGGTTTCTTTTTTGTAGTGCTGGTTCCCTGTATGTAGTCTCTTGTGATGTCCCCTTTCAGTCTTTCATTTAGTAAACATTTGGATTAAATCTTGTTTCCTGCATCTGGTCTGCCTCTTGCCTCTCTGTTTCTGCATTTGGGTCCCCACACATCCAGAAACCGTGACAGTTGGATTGTTAGGTTGTAGTGTTGCCTGGCTATTGAGTCGTTTGATGAGTAACCAAATACCCAGTTCAGTCGAGCAGTGAAACATCTAAAATCCAGTTGGCTTTTTTCTTCATGTGATAAAAATGATTGTATAGCAACTTTTCTCCCGATTTGGAGGAACAAACCTTCTAAGAACAAAGAAATAAGACATCAAGATGAAAGAGATATAAACTCTACATAAATAAATGAACACACCTGTAATCACAAATGCAGGAGTTAGGTAACAATCATGTGACTTATAATTAGCCAGAGTGCAGGAACATGGTTATAAAATTATTTCTCCATCACGGCTTCACATCAGAAAGAGTCAGCAGGTAATCTCAAAGCTCTGTGAGACAAAGATGGAGCTGAAACAGAAAGATTGGCTAAAAATAAGCTGCTGTATTCAGGCGGCAGAGAGCGAGACATACTACCACTAATCAGGGAGCTACTAGTGGTTTCCATGTCTCGCTTTGGCAAACAGATGGATATGTGCTTTTGACTTGACACAGAGGTTATCAGTGGAAATCAGAGTTTTTACAAAAGTCATTTAATAAAAGTCAGCTACAAGGCGCCTCAGTGAACCAAAGTTATTTTTGGACACTTTCACATATTAAATCAGCATCGGGTCTGTCAGTTTAAGAGCTCCGTCTGCGTGGCAGTTCAGCATAGCAAGACTCGCCACGATTGCAGCTGTCTAGTGCAATTCCTACTTATTTTTTACATCGACTCCTTATGATCTTTTTTCCAATCAACAGGAAATGTTTTTCTCTTTGGGGTCGTCTAGTTTTCCATGTTTGTCAACTACTGCCTTCTTCTGCACTGTTAAACTATGACTTGATAGTTCTGAAGCACAGAGGTGGGAGTGTCATGATTACAGGATATTCATTTTTTGTAAAAGCACAGTAACTTCCTATAAATATGCCAAAATACTGTCAAATTGACATGTTATCTTAATGAGCTTGGAAAAAGTAAATATTCCATTTTCATAAAAATCTAAAGCATTCAGCTTTGAAGATAAAAAACAACAACAAATGTCTAAAGAAAAAGATAAGTTGTCATTTCTAATTCCAAATTTTTGGAAACTGTTAATGTTTGGAAAAATAAAAGAAAACAAAATTTAGTGATTTAAAAAAAATCTTCAATTCAACATATGATTACAGTTATATAGAAAATATGCCTAGAATAGTATCAGTTGGCAGCAAAAATGTGCCAATAGTGCTGAAAAAAATACTAAATGAACAACTGAATGAACACATTGCCAACATTTCATATAACTGGGTATGTAAAGAGCACCTTAGCGAGGTAGAGTCTCTCAGAAGTGAAGCTGTCTGCAAAAATGTGTCCTCCAACCAAAGATATTCATTAATTTGGGATATGAATTATATAATATTATTTATTAACTTCATTTTGAAAAATATGCAGCATCATTATGACGTACATCATATCAAATAACAACCAACAATCATAACAGAAACAAAAAATCAAGGAGAAATATTAAAAGGAAATATCTAAAGAACTACAACAGACAAAACAGAAAAGGGATATCAAGCATTTAGCAGACCCCAAATGATACAGTCACCATGTGATGCCACCCATTTAATCTGTTTATTTAATCCTAATCAGACCACAAGAACACTTAATTGGTTCATTTGATTTTGTGGTTACGCTGTTATGTCATTACGAATTCTCTGAGTCTTTAACTCCTTTCATTTTATCCCCCTCACTCTGTGTTTACTTGTCTTTGTCCTTCTCTTCCATCTCTTCAGGGTTTCTTCCGCAGGACCATCCAGAAAAACCTCCACCCGGCGTACTCCTGTAAATATGAAGGCTGTTGCGTCATCGACAAAATCACCCGCAACCAGTGCCAGCTGTGCAGATTCAGGAAGTGCATCGCGGTGGGCATGGCGATGGACTGTGAGTCATCTGAGGCTTGTGACTTACAGTCATGTGAAAAAGAAAGAACACACACCATCAATTCCACGTATTCATGTATCCAGACATAAAAAATTATCCTCCGGTCTTTTCCACAACTTCTACAACGGATATAAATACATCCTCAGATGAACAACTTGTGACACATTAAAGAGTTTCATTATTCACTGAGCAGAAATCTGAAGTAAATCCAGAAGCAGTTGGTGCAAAACTTTACTACACTCTCATGTAGGAGTTTGGTCATTTTTTTTAATACTTGGTTCAAATGCAAAAAGCATCACAGGAAAGGTTTTCATTGCTTTTTTGCCTTGTAACAAGCAGATACGGTCAGCCAGCTGTGTTGAAGCAGGGAAACATCTATATGGAACAAGGTAGTGGGCCTCAGGGAGTAAGAAAGGAGAAGTCTTTTGCACACCGTTGCTTTGGTTGGTTGGTTTCTGGGCAGCTCTCTGAAGTTCGCCCCTCAGCATTCAGTCCAGCTGAGGTCTGGACTCTTTATCGCGTCAACGCTTTTCCATCCATTTTTCTGAGTCATTGTCCTGAACCAGTTTCAGCCAAGCCTGATGTGTCTGACAGATCGACTCACATTTGACTGTAGAATACTTTGATTAACAGAATCCATGGTCCACTCAGCAACTGCAAGATGTCCAGGTCTGTAGCTGTAGAACCAGCCCAGACCATCAACCCTCCACCACCGTGCTTAACAGTTGGTATGAGGTGTCTCTCATGTTCCTGAGGTCCTTTGGTTTACGCCAACGTCCTGCCATGTTGTATTTAAAGAGCAACCCTGCAACTCTTCCAAACACGCTACACTTGTTCAGTCTTCTGCTAATTCTCCTGCAGTGAAAGGAAATCCAGTTCTGTTCTGGTGTTGCCGGACCTCAGCTCTGCAGTGGATAAAGGACTTTGTACCTCCGCCAGGGAGGTTATGTTTTTACCGGCTTTATCTGTTTGTCTATTTGTGTTCAAGATAACTAAAACAGTTATGGACGGATTATCATGAAATTTTCAGGAGTTGTTGAAAGTGTAAAAAAGAAGAACTGATTAAATATTGGTGGTGATCCAGATCACTGTTTGAATCCAGGAACTTTTTAAAGGCCTCGGCGGATGTTTGCTTCTCTAGCTTAACATTCGGTTGACAGACGAAAGCAGCGTGTTGGAATATCAGGAACAGCCAGTGGATGGTTCTGGTCATATCGTCGACACGGATCCTTTTCAGTCCGTGTTTGCGGCTTCAATCCTCTGAACGCTTGTCTCCAGGCGTTCCTCAGGGTTCTGTTCTGGGTCCCAGTGCTTTTTGCCTCATACATGCGTCTTCTGGGTCATGTGATAAGAACTTTCACTCGTGTATCCAACTACTACTATGTGGATGACGTTCCATAACACATTTCTTTTAGCCTCTTCCTCACTCAGCACCTTCTGTCGTGATTACTGGAAACTGAGCGGCTTTTTTGGGCAGAAATAAAAACATACTATCTACTGTCTTCAAGGTAAATTTGCTCCAACAAGTAACACATTTATTTGTATAATTTTTTATAGCAATTTCACATATCTCGGTTTTTATTTTGTGTTTTTAAACAAAGATTATGAACACAACTCTTTTTGTTGTAAAGGTATAATGGATTTATTTTGATAATGTCCTTTCAGACAGAAGGCAGAAGGTTTAATCTCTCCATCATATCACAATGCCCAGCAGCTTCTCTAAAGTATGAACCCTGACAACGTGCATAAAGTCCAGAAAAGACTGCATGGCTAACGTTCTGCAGCAAACAGACGAAACTGAGCTGTGTAACATCTGCTTTTAGTTATTACGGAATCTCTCAATTTGTTTTTAAGTTGGTTTGCTCTTTTTGAATTATTATTTTAATTATTTATTCTTAGATTTTTTTTAATATTTCATTATTTCCTAACATCAGGTTCAGAATCCACTTTAAGTGATTACTTTCAGAGCTTCACGTGGTCAAGGTCCTGTTTATGTCAAAGCTCTGCTGCAGCGTTCCCATAGCAACAGGACTCTAAGATCCGCTGCTCAGGCTTAGTTTTTTGTCATTTGTTGAGACTCGCAACAAAAGGTGATGGTGCGTTTCAGGTTAAAGATGTGGACTGCAGGCCTTGTGTTGCAATGTTGATTTTTATTTTCAGTGTAAGTTGTGATGCGTTGCATGTTCCTCGTGTGTTCCTGTTTTTATTCATGTGAAGCACTCTGTGACATTTGCTTTTGAAAAGCATATAAATAAAACTGACCTGCTGTCAAGCCGTGTTGAGGCTGACATGTAGCTTTTGGGATTTTAACAGAGATTGTGGACCATCTGACTTTTTTGTGAACTTGCTGGGACGTCTGCTGATGAGAAGATTAACGGCTGTCTTGAATGTTTTCCACTTAAATAACGTTCTGACTGCAGAATGACTGGCTCGAAATAGTTCATCATGTTCTTATAACCTTCCCTTTATCGAGTTCATTCATTCATTTATTCATTTTGTTCACCAATTAGTCCAGTTAAAGGTCACAGGAGAGCTGGAGTCTATCCTAGCAATCACCTGGACAGGTCGCCAGTCCGTCACAGGGAGATTATGGGTTGTCATACCTAAGGTCGTTGCTGATGTCTTTCCTCTCTGGTATTGTGTTAAAACAAACCTGAAAGCTTCAGATCAGCAGCTTCCCAAGCGTTTGAGCTCACACTGGTGATGGCCAGTAAGCAGAGTCTGATCAGCCTGGTAGATTCCTTCCCTCTGGGTTCCTGCGGAAGCCGTAAGAACTCTGCTTCTGCATTTAGCATCATTTTTAGTTGTTTATCCAAGGTTGCATTTATTCACTTTGAAGATCTAATAAGGCCCGTAAGAAAGCCTGATTTATAAAATCTCCAAACTGATAAAGTGTGAACCGTCTTCTTCACATGACTGTTTGTCTCTGAAGTCTTTATTAGTTTGTTTGCTTCATTAAACAATAATGATAATAAAGTGAATTAGATTTATATTGCTCTGAAAGTGCTTCCATTTGATCCATCACTCATCCACCTCTGATTCATTGGTAGTTATGATAAGCTTCATGTGTAGCCACAGCTACTCTGGGTGCAGGCGGATGGAAACGTGGAGGCCGATCAGCAAGCACCACTGAAACATTCAGACACCATCGACGTTGACTTATTAAAGTCAGAAGAAAGAGAAGAAAATTGTAATAAAATCCAGGGTCATGAATTTAGTTGAAGGTTCATTCATTCATTCATTCATTATCCTAAACTCTTAGTCCAATGAAGGGTCGCGGGGAAGCTGGAGCCTATCCTAGCAGTCTTTGGGCGAAAGGCAGGGTACGCCCCGGACAGCTCGCCAGTCCATCGCAGGGCTAGTTGAATGTTAAAATACAAATAACCTAAAATAAAATCTGAATGAGCTTAATGCAGGATCAGCCAGAGATACAATGACATCAGGGGTGTCCAAAGTCGGTCCTCGAAGGCTGCTGTCCTGCAGGTTTTCCATGTATCCCTGCTCCAACACACCTGGCTTCCATCAAATGGATCCAACAACCAATGAAGTTCTACACGATGACTGATTCATTTGAGTCAGGACTATTTATAGAGTCCTTTAACCATAAAACTGCACATGCGATCACACGACATAGCATAAGAAGTAGGTTCACCAGCTCAACAACCATTTGGCATCTTGAGCAGCAGCCTCTTTTCGTCACTGCTACCGTGAGCTTCTGCATCTGTAGCTCCTCCATAATTGTGCAGCGGCTGTGTGTTAGCACAAACTCTCTCCTCCTGCCCCTCAGTGGTGTTGGACGACAGCAAGCGCGTGGCCAAACGGCGCCTGATCGAGGAGAACCGAGAGCGGCGGAGGAGGGAAGAGATGGTCCGGACGCTGCAGCTGAGGCCGGAGCCGGACACAGCGGAGTGGGAGCTGATCCAGATGGTGACCGAGGCCCACCGACACACCAACGCCCAGGGATCCAGCTGGAAACAGAAGCGCAAGTTCCTGGTAGGTTTCTAGATGTAGACAAACAGGCTTACACGTGATACATTTGCAGAGATTTACATCATCCAGAAGGAAAAAAAGTGTTTTAAATTTGCTCCTCTGCATCATAACCAACGTATTGACTTCATCTTCTGGATTGTTATTCTAGGACGTTTCCCCCAGGTTGTACAGGAAGATTTTTCAACCTAAAAACTGAACTACTTCATCAGAAAAGTCAACTTGTTTTCACCTTTGGCAATAAATAGAAATGACAGTTTCCAGGCAACCATTTTGTAAAATCTGAGGCATTCAAGTAAAACACCATTTATGAAGATTGGTGAAAGTAAAAGTGAAGGACACCAACGTGCTGAGGGTGATTGTGTTTTTGGAGATTGTTGGCTGAGCCAATCACAGCGCAGTGACGGTTGTTACTGCCCTGGTGAGCCCAATAACTCTTTCAGTTCATCATTATCTGCGCAAAAATCCAATAACGAAGATGTGATTTCGTCAAGTTTTGGATAGCCTGACTCTTTATGTGAAGGTCTTCTAAATATAGTGTGTTTTTCTGTTGACAATGCAGCATCAGGACATGGTTCTGTTGCTGTATTTATGTCATCTTGATTAATAATACCCTGTTAACGACCATCAAGCTCCCCTCTAGTGGTTCATAAAGCCTCTATGTTTGCGTAAAGCTGTTTCCTGCCTGTTCAGACTCTCAAGCTCCCATTTCCTCACAGTGGACACAAACCTGCAGACTTTTGGAAAAATTTTCTCACTGACTTGAATATTTTTATACAAAAATACTTTATTGTGATCAGCTGCATGTGTTCTATTTCTGTTTTTATTGTAGATTAAAGGCTCATTTATGCTCCCTATCGTACGTGAATGGGGACATCCTTGTCAAATGTTGCTGCCCTCGTGCTTCAATGCGTCTTTTATGTTGCCATAGTTGTTAGGTCAGTTTTTCCACTAGGGGGCAGTGCTGAGTAAGACTCCACCTCTGCATTATTACAGTGGTTGCTAGCGGTAATGCGCTGCCATGAAGTTTTTTAAAACCATCAAAAAACACCAGTTCAATTCAATTCAATTCAGCTTTATTTGTATAGAGCCACTTCACAACAATGTTGTCACAGGACGCTTTACATACACATCATTTCAAGCCAATTCATACATAGCCTATAATAAACACCAAGTGATTGCATCGAATCATGACTTCGATCCAATCCCCCATCCTGAGCTGCATGAGGCGACAGTGGGAAGGAAAAAACTCCCCTTTAACAGGAAGAAGAAGAAGAATTAAACCACAAAGTTTTGGGCTGTATCTCTTCAGGTGCTTTTTATTTGGTGGTTTCTACATAGTTTTCTTCATGTTCTTCTTCTTCTTCTGTGGTTTGTTCCTTTCGTTGGTTGCATTTCAGCTGTACAACTTAACACTGCCCCATGATTTCCAATGATATTGCTCCATTTCCTGTGTCACGACCGACGCGGAAGGCCAACAATGAGGGAAGGCCATGCTGTTTATACACAAAGATGTATTTTATAAAAGAAAGAACTTAAATTATGTGTATGCACCGTGTAAACGTGGAATTCAGTGGTGTAAAGTGGTTGCAAGTCAGTGTCTGAACAAACCAACAAACCAAGCTGTGAGCTGAGAGAGAACGAGAACAAACAGCCCACAGCCCTATATAGGCAGGTGCGCTACAGCCAGGCGCTCTGATGACTGGGACCGCCCATAGCACACCTACCCACAAATAAAGAAAAACATAGTTAGGGCCGTCACACCTGCAGATACCTAAGCCCCTTGAAAACTAACTACCTTATGCATGTAAACAATGCAGGAGACAGACGAAGCTGTCCGTTTGTCTGCATATCCATGTTCCATGACAATAAATGTGTTTTAAACTTTCCTCTAAACTCACATCAGCTTGTCTTGATCTGCTGTAAGGCTCCTCTTGGTTTATACTGACTTCTAACCATTTATATTCCTATAGTGTATCATTACATGCATGATGTCTTGTCTCCAGCCAGATGATATAGGCCAGGGTCCGATGGCGCCTACCCCAGATGGAGATAAGGTTGACCTGGAGGCCTTCAGCGAGTTTACCAAGATCGTGACTCCTGCCATTACTCGCGTCGTTGACTTTGCCAAGAAACTGCCCATGTTTTCCGAGGTAGGAGGCAAAATGCAGGTTTAGAAAAGCAGAAAGACAAGATGACTTCATCTGGTTTTTTCCATATGTATGGAAAGGTTTGGAAAGATCAAGATGCCTGATTTATTTGGGGGTGGGGGCGTGGGTAAATCCTGCATTGCAGCTAAACCATTTTGCATATGAAAATAACATGATTTAGAAAAAGAAAACGTTTTCTATACAGAGATTCTATATTAACACACTCTGAAGAAGGATTTATTTGCAGTGGTTTTCCTTGATCGAGTGTCACTTGTCCTGAACTTTATGCTGAAAATTACATATTGTTGCTGGATAATTCAGTCTTAGTTCATGCAGAGTTTAAAGCTATGAAACCCAATGTGTATGTTGAACCAATTTAATTAAACTGCATGAAGGTATAAAACTGGTTTTGATTGGAGTTTGTCTATTTTGCCAGTAGGGGGCAGCAGAGATGGACTTGAACCACTTTATTGGAAAACATTACAATAAAACACTTTTCTGCAGTAAAATGTTGTTGGGTTTTTTTTTCTAATAGATTAATTGTTAAGCGCAGACTTCATGACGAAAGTTATTATTTACTAATGAGCAACTGTGTCTGATTTAAATAACGCTCTTTTTATTTCCTTTTTTTCCAGCTGCCTTGTGAAGACCAGATCATCCTGCTGAAGGGCTGCTGCATGGAGATCATGTCGCTTCGCGCCGCCGTACGCTACGATCCCGAAAGCGAGACGCTGACACTAAACGGCGAGATGGCGGTGAAACGTGAGCAGCTGAAAAACGGCGGCTTGGGTGTAGTGTCAGACGCCATCTTTGATCTGGGCAAGAGCCTGGCGCAGTTCAACTTGGATGACTCGGAAGTGGCGCTGATGCAGGCCATTCTGCTGATGAGCTCGGGTGAGAAATAAATAATGTGCTAAGTTATAACGCTGATAAAAACAACTCAGAATTCAATTTATTTACCTTTATTATTCAGAGGCTCAGCTGAAAAGGATTTACATGCCTTAAAAAAAGGAAAACACTTCTTTCCCTGTCACTGTAGCCGTGGCCCTGTTCCGGGTCTACGCACTTTGAAGTGCAGATACATGGGCTAAATAGTGGCGTATATATAAAATATATACACACATGTATAAATAAAGTCAACCACACTTCTGTGAAATGGAACTGTCCACTTAGGGAGCAATACTGGTTGACAATCAGTTCCACATGCTGTTGTGCAAATGGAATAGACTAAAGATGGAAATTATAGACAATTGGCAAGACACAGCCAATAAAAGAGTTGTTCTGCAGGTGGTGACCACAGACCACTTCTCAGTTCCGATCCTTTCTGGCTGATGTTTTGGACCTGAATCCAGCTGAGAACATCTGGGACATCATGTCTCGCTCCATCCACCAACACCAAGTTCCACCACAGACTGTCCAGGAGTTGGTGGATGCTTTAGTCCAGGTCTGGGAGGAGATCCCTCAGGAGAACATCCACCGCCTCATCAGGAGCATGCCCAGGCGCTGTAGGGAGGCCATACAGGCACGCGGAGGCCACACACACTACTGAGCCTCATTTTGACTTGTTTAAAGGACATTACATCAAAGTTGGATCAGCCTGTAGTGTGTTTTTCCACTTTGAGTAGAACTCCAAATCCAGACCTCCATGGGTTGATATATTTTATTTTCATTGATCATTTTTGTGGGATTTTGTTGTCAGCACATTCAATTATGGAAAGAACAAAGTATTTAATAAAAATATTTCATTCATTCAGATCTACAACGTGTTACTTTAGAGTTTCCTTTATTTTTTTGAGCAGTTTATAACACATATGTGTGTGTATTTCAAATTCAACTTGACACACACAACTTGAAGTTCAGTTCTTTTTGCCACCATGGACAGACAGGCTAACAGACAAGCTGGGTCAGCAGTAATATCGGCTTGTAGCCTCTTTCATGACAACAAATGAAGTTAATTACACGTCTCCCCAGCATTATTTTGTTGCTGAAGTGAACATTAGCTTGACAGGGTGGTTGTCTGGCTGAGGAGAGCTCGTCTGGGTTGCTCCTTGTGATATTTCCCATTTAGACGCACACGTAAATTAAATCAAATGAAAATTTCTGGCTACTTTTTATTTAATTTCTTTTTAAATATGTGAACACACTTGGATAAACATCAGATAAGGATCTGCAGTTGCTCGGCAACAAGGGACTGGAGCACTATGAGTAATTTTCATATTCTGAGTAGACGTCTCATTTCACCATCGGTAAACAGCTTCAGTGTGTGCAGACTACGTAGGACACTCGGTAGCCTACGTAGTCTGCACGCTCTGAAATACGCAGACCCTGAATTGGGACACGGCTGCTGTGTCATTGCATAACTGCTTGTCTCCTTAAAGCGGCTCTATGACGCTATTCCTAGCTTTCTGAGCTTTCTACAGTGTTATAGTGTTTTTGCACACTCTTTAAGGATTGCTAAATGTCTCAGATGCGCTATGTGTGTTTTATAGCTGTGTTGCATCCTGCTGCAGTTGCTCGGCTCGTAGTTTTCGTCTTTCTGTCATTTTTGTAAAAAAACAGAGTTTTTAAAAGATTCCCTGCTTGTTTTATTGCTGTGTTGCTAAAATAATTCAAATTCGTTTTTATGGCATAATGACATTTATGTACATTCCTGGAGCCATTATTGCCCAGCAGTATGGGGAGAAACTACACTTCACAACTTATTTTTCTGGGAAACTGCATGACTTCACAGCAGCATTTCGCTTTATGGCGCCACATCACACTCCTGCAGCCGGACATAAACACACTTGCTGTTGGAGTTGAGGTTTGGAGTTTATTTTGGGAAGAGAGGAAAACAAAGATAACATGACAGAGCAATAGTTCAGACAACATCAGACTGACTTTTACTGTCGAGGGAGGTCTCAGAGAAGAGACAGGAAACAAAATGGATACTGAATTAAACATTGTCAGGGGATGCTTTACTGAAAAACCCCACAAAAAGTTAAGTATTGTTTCTATAACATGTGCTTCATTGCTTTGTGCACCTCCTTTCTATAGCCTCATTACAATGGCCAGAATATGACCTCAAATACACGTTGAAGAGGAAACGTCTGGTGTGGAGTTCAGATGCAAACTGAGGAGCAAGGAGGAGGACATTTTTACCACTACTTACAGTCATGATAAATATTAATCAGATAGAACAGATTGACCTGGAGCTTTAACAAGGTAACAGTAGGCATATCAGCAATACAGTATTGTGCATAAACCAGACTCCACCAGCGTGCTTTTCACAGCGTTTAGTGGGAAGTATGGAGGAAGGGTTGCTGGCTTGGAAATGTAGAATTTTCTTCAATACTCAGGTTGTTAATGTACATTTATGTGCAAAGACACAAAAGTTCCTATTGGCAAAGTCATCTCCAGTGCTGTCTTTGCTATCTTTGTTGCCCTGCAGTATGAGGAGAAATGCCACTTCACAACTTATTTTCCTGGGAAACTGCATGACTTCACAGCAGCCTTTTCGCTTTACGGCACCACATCACACATCACAGTAATGTTCCATTATTATTAACATTAGTAATATTAGAAGAACGGTGCATATTTGTGACATGACAGCACCAGAGTGTGAGAATTCCTCCTATCTAATGGTGTGCTAAATAAACACAAGCAACTTAGTAGTTGTTGTGCCTCCCTGTTTATGCATTTTATTCCCAGTACCAAAGACACGGAGAATCACTAACATGAAAATGTAATTATCTTGTTAGAGTGATGAGATGAGGTACAGAATGATACGTAACGCTGACAACACAGGAATTCACAGGTAGAATGCATGAGGCTAACAAGTTTGCCCCATTTTGGTTACCATATTTGAAGATGGCGATGCGACATTACGCCTCCTGTAGGCTGGTTTGCAACATATGTATTTCTAAATAACTAAAGCTACGAGAACGCTTTCGTTTGGATATCATAGTGATTAGACTTATAGAAATTAATGAAAACAATACTTGATTTTTGCTCCTAAAAAATTACTTTAACACTGTACTATAAACTAAGTACTGGCACTGGAGTTGATTTTGTGTTCTAGTCCATGCAGAGACCTACAGGACTAATGTCTGTGATGAAAAGAGACAAAAACAATCAAATCCTGGCAGATACCTTTTGGTATATCCACTATAATACAGTACAGAACAGTACAAATGTCTTTGCTAAACTCTCATGTTCTGTAAACAGTGTGAATGGGAATAATCTTGTTTAATCTGCCTTTAATCCTGCCTCTATATAACAGTGATTCCTGGACTGTGGCTTTGTGAAACGTGGCAGCAAAGACCTTCAGGCTGGATGGGTTGACAATAGAGACAAATAAGGATGTTTAATGCCTCCTGCATTCAAAACGGAATCATTTCTATAAACTACATTTGACTCACACAACCATGATTCGGTGGTTCAGCAGAAGTATTGTCTTCAATCAAATATTTAGCATCTTATTTTTTACACATAAGAATGTGATTTAAACTGGATTCCAGTTTAATAAACAGAGATCATCTCTGAAATCAAATGTCAAACAAAACAAAAGGTGTGAACTGTAGGAGATGATGGAGAATAGTATCTAACATGGAGATCAGTAGTGGCCCATCCACAATGTCGGCACGATGCACTCCTGGAGAAAAAAACAGAACAATGTTTTCCAGAAAACTTGACTTTGCACATCATCAGAAGTCCTTGACCAGATGCAGCCGTTATAACAGCCCATTAATCTGGTAAATTTCACACCATTTTTATTAATAACTCGAATGGAAGATATGCAGAAAATTAGTTGTAAGGTTGCGCGCTACGATACAACCAGGATAGCAGGGCTCCAGACTGACTTTTGTATTGGTTGCCCTCCCACATCTTTACATAGATGTCGTTCTATAATCAGGCCATGAGCAGCATGTCGCAGCTGTTCTCTGTGTCAAACTTCCATCAGGAAAACACGGCAACCCAACTGAAAATAAAAACTCTCCCAGAAAGCTAAATGTGGAAACATTTGCAGTCCAGCAAGGAGCAGCCGGAGTACTTCTGCTGCTCCGGTTTTGGTAGAGAACGTCATGTCCATCACAGCAACATCAGGCATGCTCCTGATGAGGCGGCGGATGTTCTCCTGAGGGATCTCTTCCCTGGCCTGGACTAAAGCATCCACCAACTTCTGGACAGTCTGTGGTGCAACTTGGCGTTGGTGGATGGAGCGAGACATGATGTCCCAGATGTGCTCAGCTGGATTCAGGTCTGGGGAACGGGTGGGCCGGTCCATAACATCAATGCCTTCATGTTGCAGGAACTGCTGACACACTCCAGACACATGAGGTCTAGCATTGTCTTGCATTAGGAGGAACCCAGGGCCAACCGCACCAGCATATGGTCCCACAAGGGGTCTGAGGATCTCATCTCGGTACCTAATGGCAGTCAGGCTACCTCTGGCGAGCACATGGAGGGCTGTGCGGCCCTCCAAAGAAATGCCACCCCACACCATTACTGACCCACTAACAAACTGGTCATGCTGGAGGATGTTGCAGGCAGCAGAACGTTCTCCACGGCGTCTCCAGACTCGGTCACGTCTGTCACATGTGCTCAGTGTGAACCTGCTTTCATGTGAAGAGCACAGGGCACTAGTGGTGAATTTGCCAATCTTGTTGTCCCTGGCAAATGCCAAACGTCCTGCACGGTGTTGGGCTGGAAGCACAACCCCCACCTGTGGACGTCAGGTCCTCATACCACCATCATGGAGTCTGTTTCTGACTGTTGGAGCAGACACATGCAAATCTGTGGCCTGCTGGAGCTCATTCTGCAGGGCTCTGGCAGTGCTCCTCCTGTTCCTCCTTGCACAAAAAAGGAGGTAGCGGTCCTGCTGCTGGGTTGTTGTTCTCCCACAGCCTCCTCCACGTCTCCTGATGTACAAGCCTGTCTCCTGGTAGCGCCTCCATGCTCTGGACACTACGCTGACCGACACAGCAAACCTTCTTGACACAGCTGGCATTGATGTGCCATCCTGGATGAGCTGCACTACCTGAGCCACTTGTGTGGGTTGTAGACTCATGCTACCACTAGAGTGAAAGCACCGCCGGCTTTTAAAAGTGACCAAAACATCAGAAAGCATCGGAACTGAGAAGTGGTCTGTGGTCACCACCTGCAGAACCACTCCTTTATTGGGTGTGTCTTGCCAATTGCCTATAATTTCCACTTGTTGTCTGTTCCATTTGCAAAACAGCAGGTGGAACTGATTGTCAATCAGTGTTGCTTTCTAAGTGGACAGTTCCATTTCACAGAAGTCTGGTTGACTTGGAGTTACATTGTGTAGTTTAAGTGTACCCTTTATTTTTTCGAGCAGTATATATACACTCACCCACTACTTTATCCTGTTCACCGAGTTGAGACCCCCTTTTTTCCTTACCAAAGGATTTGGGGATCATTTGGTTGATGGTTGTAAAATTCAAGTGAAAGCTATTTTAAGAAAATTCTAGTTCTGCTTATACTTTTAATCTACCTTCAAGATAGATCCCTAATAAGTCTCTAGATTTCCTTCAGAATCCTCGCTTATTTCAGCTCATATTCATTCCCCATATCTTTTAATATGCTTTTATTTCACAAAAATGAAAACTACCTTTGTGAAAAAGGTACAAGCTACATGCTAAACGTAACGCTAAGTCTTCATTCACCATTTTATCAGTTTCAGTTTCAGTTTGCAAATTAATACTGCATCATTTTTTAATATTTTGATGCTTTATTCTATATTTTCCTTTTTTCATTGTCTAATTTGTGCTAATCTGTATCTTTTCATTAGATATTTAATAGTGGCTTTGTTGTAAGTTGGATAAGTTGGATACCATTCTTGGACACTTCAAAGTGTTTTCTGAAGACAAACACACAGCTTTAATATAGCCTAAGACTTAATTATACAAGGATTAATTTCCTCCATTTAGGGACATGGTTGTGCCCCGACAAAAATGAACAGTCTTTAAGGTTTAGCGCTACAGTGACTCTTCATGATGAATAAGTTGGTTGGATTTCTTGCTTAGCCATTGTTGTTGGGTCGCTTCACTTAGTCGCTTCCATGTTACCCGTTTCACAATTATAAGTTAATTATAAGTTTGATTTATTTTGTGGCTTTCAAAGTATCCAACAACAACAAAGAAAATAACAAAAAATAAAATAAAAGATTTCTTCTAAGAGTCCAGGGTTGGGGCCGTTAGGAGAACAAATGTAAGAGAGATCCATACTGGAATCTCCATCCTGCAGAGGTTTGGAAACTGCTGTGAGTGCAAGAAAGCAAGACTGAGGCCGAGGATAGCAGCAGACAAGGCTGTTTGCATGGGTGAAGGAGATTGGACAGGTGCTCAGGGGTCACTGAGGGATTGATAGGTAAGAGTAAGGATCATAGACTATATATGAAAGATAGGCGGAGACTCCATGAGCGTTGAGCTGGATGATTGACACCTATCAAACTCTGACCTGCCTTTAGCTAAGAGCTAACCGAGCTAACCCAGAGCTAGCCAATTAATGGAGGTAAGCGGGCTAAAGATAAATCATGCTGTTAACCATCTAAAAACCACAATTGTTGTGCTACACTGCAATCTTGTAGCGGGATATCGAGTACCAATCAAAAGGACACGCCCCTTATTATGCCAAAGGCCAATGTTAAATTACTTCTAAATGGATGAGTCATTCTGGCCCGGAGTTACATGGCCTTTTTTCCTCGACCCACCCTATTATCCGAAAGTATCTCTGTTCTTATCCGTTATAAGGCTGCGCCGGTAAACTGGTTGCTGGGCCTGAGCTTAAGCTTGGTTCTGTATTACTCTTTTGTCATTAATGTTACATGTCTGTATGTCAAACTTTGGACGAGCTGGCTTGAACTCTGAATTTCCCCTCGGGGATGAATAAAGTATCTTTGATTTTATTTAATTTGATGGGTTAGAAAAAATTCACTCCCCCCTCAGTTGTCATGAAGGTAAACCTGATCTATTAAACCTAAAATGGATTTTTGAACCAGGCATGTTTATTTCTGCTGTAAACATGTTTATTTCTGCTGTGAAGTTGGTCTTTTTAACATGGGAGTCTATGGGGATTCGCTCTGTTTTGGAGCCCCTAGTGGATGAAGGGGAGACTGCAGTTTTTTGGCATTTCTGCCAAAAGTCTTCACTTTTAACCGCCAGAGGTTGCCACTAGGGAAGGATGTTATAAGTGATGCATAATTTAACCATGATCCAGTGGAAATTGTGGGCTGTGGAAGTCTTGAAGTTTCCCCCACTGCAGTAATCCAGCCAGGTGGTGGTGAAGGTATGGATGAAAGTCTTAACTGCAGAATCTGAGAGAGATGGTCACAGAAGGTTTTTAATTGGAAAAACTCTCCTTTGGTGGAATCAAGATAAACAACTTCTTGGGATGTGAAGATGGAGCCGCATGAATGAACAGTACTCCGGTTTTTTCATACAGGTCCTCGTCAGCCACCGCCAGAAGATCTAAATATTGCAAAAGTTTATTTTTCCATTGAGTTAACCACCGGCTGTTGGGGGCGCTGGGTGAAGGATTTGGTCCTAAAAGATAGTCTGAGAACCATCAGCTTAAGACTGAAAGCTGGCACCATGGTGGAAAAGGATCTGACTGAAGATGAGCTTGTAAATGGTGATGAAAATATTGAGCCTTGAGGCACACCGTGGTTAACCACAGCAGAAATACCTCTGATGTTAAGAGTTGATGTTTGAATAGAATTTGACTGGACTGATCCTCTAATAAGGAAATATACCTGCCGCAGCAGCTGAAGGGCAGTGAGAGAATAAAGAGGAGAGCAGCAGGAGAGGAGGCTGGTGTGCGAAAGGTCCCTGAGGATTAGGCTCCTTCCTAAATTTAGGCTTGTAAATGCATCACTTATTATGTTTAAAATGTATTGAATACATGAATTGCGACAAGATGATTAAAAAAAAAGTGAATCTAAGCTCATAATTTTTTCTCCCACTAACAATGCACTACATTTAGTCTCAGATCTGTTTCCAATGCAAATGAATGTTGCTATTTCATTAATTTTAAGGTTGTTTTTTTTATCTTATTGCTGCAGACCGCTCAGGGCTGACCAGTGTGGAGAAGATCGAGCAGTGCCAAGAGGCCTACCTGCTGGCGTTTGAGCATTACATCAACTACCGTAAGCACAACATTCCTCATTTCTGGCCCAAGCTGCTGATGAAGGTGACGGACCTGCGTATGATCGGAGCCTGCCACGCCAGCCGCTTCCTCCACATGAAGGTCGAGTGTCCAAATGAGCTCTTTCCCCCCCTCTTCTTGGAGGTCTTCGAAGATCAGGAAGTTTGACTTTGTGCTGTACACATTTATGGCCGTTTGGGCTGAAGAAGGAGTGACTTCGGGTCGAAAGAAAAGGAAAAACTGGATTTTGTTTTCATCAGTGAGAACGTGCCCCGTAAACTTTTCGTTTGTTTTGCCCAGCTTTTTTTGTCAGACGCTCACAGGACCCCTGTCTGCCACCAGCAAGCACACATCAGCATCATGAAACAGAAAGCATGAAGGCACTTTCGTCTGAGAGGTGCAAACACACATTTTTTTATCTTTTAATCGAATACTAAACGGATTCCACTCACTGCGCTAAAAGGTACGTCTGTTTGCAGACACGCACAGCTTCTGCATAGATAGCAGTATCATGTCCACATCTAATGCAAACTGAGGGGTTTTATTTAGTCTCTGCTAGCTGCACACCCACCTGTAACCTCAGTCAGCGTTTCCTACTAGCTCCTACATCTGCTCCTCTGAAAAACCCCACCCCGCTCCTCCAAGCTCCCTTTGCGCTTTGCAACCCTTGCACTACATCCACCGAGGCCCTGTGAGTTTTTGTCTGCTACCTCCCTTACATGTGTGCACAACAACACACACAAACAGAATGTACATGCACAAACCATACCCCTGCACTATTACCTCATAGCTTGTAAAATGTCTTTCCTTATTTTTTTTTTTTTTTTTTTTTTTTTTTTGGTGGTTTTAGTGCAGTTGGAAAAAGTGGAGCCATGCAACCCTAAGCTATGCCAGATATATTGGGAACAATTTATATGATGCACACAAACATAATTTATTTAAAAACATATTGTGTAAGACATAGGTGTTATTATGATGCATTAAAGTCGCTATATGCCAAGAGCAACATGGTGCATTCTGTAATCACTAAACAGAGCAGCTAAATCAGTTTCTGCTTGAAAAAACAATACGTATTGATATTTTTGTGAAAGTATACACTAGTCTGCTCAACATTAAAGTATACTTCAGTGCTGTTAAATATGGGGGAAAGTCCATTTACTGCTAGTTTGCTTATACGTTACAAACAGAATCAAGCTAACCAACAGGTGGCTAGCTTAGCTTAGCTTTAAGCTAGCATAGAGGTTGGAAAAGTCAGTCTGGATACTTTTTTCAATTCAATTCAATTCAATTCAATTCAATTCAATTCAATTCAATTCAATTCAATTCAATTCAACTTTATTTATATAGCGTCAAATCACAGCAAAACCATCTCAAGACGCTTTACAGACAGAGAAGAAAACATATTGAAAGCCAATTCATAACAGCTTATATAAGGAGACCAAGAGATTGAGTTGAGTCCAACTCAATCTCCCATCCTGAGCAAGCACACTGGCGACAGTGGGAAGGAAAAAACTCCCTTTTAACAGGAATGAAACCTCCGGCAGAACCCGGCTCAGGACAGGCAGCCATCTGCCTCTGCTGTGTGGGGGGAAGAGGACAGAAAGACAACAGACAACAGGAACTGCTACTCCCGGCCAGGGAGACCTGCTGAGACAGGAGACATACATGTTAATGATGCAACACTGTTATTGGGGAGAGGGATAAAAGAGAGAGATAAAGAGAAAAAGAAGCTCAGTGTATCAGGAAATGTCCCTCAGCAGTCTAAACCTATAGCAGCATAACTAAGGGATGCTAACCATCCCTAGCTATAGGACTTATCAAAAAGATAAGTCTTCAGTCTAGTCTTAAAGGTGGGGAGGGTGTCTGCTTCCCTAACACTAACTGGGAGCTTATTCCATAAGAGAGGGGCCTGATAACCAAAGGCTCTGCCTCCTGCTCGGCTCTTTGAGACTCTAGGAACCACAAGTAAGCCTGCAGTCTGCGAACGAAGTACTCTGCTTGGTATATAAGGAACAATGAGGTCTTTGATATATAGTGGTGCCTGGTTGTGGAGGGCTTTATATGTAAGGAGAAGGATTTTAAATTCTATTCTAGATTCAACAGGCAGCCAATGAAGAGAGGCTAAAACTGGAGAAATATGATCTCTCATGCTGGTTCTGGTCAGGACTCTGGCTGCAGAATTCTGGATCAGCTGAAGGGTTTTCAGGGCATATTTAGGACAGCCCAGTAATAGAGAGTTACAGTAATCTAGTCTCGAAGTAACAAAAGCATGAACCAGTTTTTCTGCATCACTCTGAGACAGAATGTCCCTAATTTTGGCTATATTACGTAAATGAAAGAAGGCTGTTTTAGTAACCTGCTTAATATGTGGGCCAAAGGACAGGTCAGGGTCAAATATTACTCCAAGGTTTCTCACTGTAGCACTGGAAGCTAAAGTAATGCCATCCAGGTTCATTACAAAACCGGAAAATTTAGTTCAGAGTTTTTCAGATCCAACGAGAATTACTTCAGTCTTATCTGAGTTTAAGAGGAGATTCTTTTTGTTTTATGGAGGGTGAATTTCAGACTCTGCTTTGCTATCTCATTCCTAATTGTATGTTAACATCTTCTGGAGCTTCTTTTATGAACAAATATGAAACTCTTCTTACTAAGCTTGAACATAACGAGAGAAAGCATTTATTTGTAAAATACAAAAACTGGTCCAACATTTGTCCTTTTCTTCCCATCTAGCCTTTGCAGAAGGAGTTTATTCTTACACTAAACATATATAAACATATATCTTAGCTAAAAGCCACAGAGACTAATTTAGTTACAAGCAAGTTAACTTAATAAAGTATTTATTTTTAGTGTTTAGATGCTGCTTTACTTGCTAAAACATTCATGTTAAATCTTTTCATGCTGCAAGTACGAGTCGGTTATTGCCAGTGCACAGTGGGCCACAACATGGACAGTTATGTCCAGCAACTTACTGCTGCAAGTGTTTTAGCTAAAAGAACAAGTAAAAATGGGATTACATTTTACTCTGCAGGCTGTGGTAAGCCACACGTTCTGAGAATAGCAACTTTGAGATAACAAAACACGTTTATTACTTTTTGCAGGATGCTAATGCTAACCAACACAACTGAACTAATAGTGAAAACTGTCTGATTTGACAGATTTCTACGTTTTGTCTGTTTTTGTTGTATTTTGGGGTTTTTTAGTGTCAAAATTATATGTTTTGGTGTCTGTGTTTCTGAAAGAAGTTAGCTGTGCCCATTTTTGCAGGATTATGTAAAGCGTCTTTAAAAGAAGCGTCTTTCTGTAGAAAGTTTCATTGGTGCCAGTGCAGCTAGTGCCCGTGTCCCAGTATGGCAGCCATTTACTGTGTGGCTGCTGTGACAGTAAAGGTTCAATGCAGGGATGTCCAAGTCCAGTCCTTGAGATCTACTATACTGCAACTTTTAGATGCATCCCTTCTCCAACACTCCTGAATCAAATGACTGCGTGTTTACCAGGCTTCTGCAGAGCAGAATGACCTGCAGAAAGGAGATTAGCCCTTTGATTCAGGTCTGAGAAGGGATTCTCAAACTGTGAGCTCCAGAAGGGTTGGAGAAACATGAATGTAATTTATTTAACCTTATGTGATTCATTGGTGAGTTAAAAACACAGGAATTGCAGTTTGGTCTGACAATCCAAGTTTCTGTCGAATGATGGTTAATGGGAGGAAATAGTAGACTTTCTCACAGGGCTGTAGCTCAAAATCTCTAAGTCACAGCTCTTTCACATCTAAGATTCAACTGAAGCCAACTTAAATTCTTGCGTTTTATATATTAATGTATGTACAGGGAAAGCTCTGGGCGTGAGACACATATTTGAGAAGAGTTTGTACATTTAGGCAATGTGAAAGTGGAGAAGTTTTTGTGCTGATATTTTAGTTTTCTTAAAACATAACCTGTGATTATGTCAAAACCGTGAAATATATTAAAATGTCCTTTTAGTCAGTTAAAGTTTGATCTTTATTGATCCATATAACCTTTAAATTATGTTTCTATGTAGAGGCAGGCCTGAGATGTAAGTTTCTAAAGTAGGCTTGGTTTTTGCCTCATGTCAGCAAAAGCCTATTCATTCCAATGAAAGAAGAAGTTTTTGCGAACTAAAACACTGTACTGAACGTAAACACTGCAACAGTTTTATACAGCAGAAGTCGTAGCACATTTTTCCCGATCAAGACACTCGTTTTGCTATAACTTCAGAAGGGGTAAAATCAAAACTGCAGGTTATAAAACTCCATAAAAAGTGCTAATAATACGTGCTCCTAATGTTTTCAGCACTGGCAACCATAACTACTGCACAGCTAACTGACATAGGATTAGATGTCGAATAAACATTAAAAAAGCTGGATATTAGCAGGTGTTAGCTAAAACTTAACTACACTAGCAGTGGCTAAAATTTAATTAAGCTTAAAGATACTATTGACAGAAAAACTAAATAGACCGAAAAGAGACTAAATATTGAACTTGTGTTTCCCCCGTGGTCCAAAATAGTTATTTAAAAAGTCAATATTGCTACATATATATATATATATATATATATATATATATATATATATATATATATATATATATATATATATATATATATATATATATATATATATATACATATAGTTACAATGTAATTACAAAAAAATGTATACAAAAATATATAAAATAAAGCAAGTTAGTTACTACTGGCTCAAGTGTAGCGTGATCACAGTTTGCTTTTGCCGCCCAAAGTTGTCATGTCGGGTTACTGTGATAACTTTGTTATCTTAGTCTATCCTGCCTTGTAGTAAGAAGCAGGAAAGGCATCCTGATCTGCAACCTTGAACTCATTTAACATGTTTACAGAAAGCACTTTTTGAAAGAAAATATCCACAGCATCTTTTTAAATGGTCTGTCTTACACGCGGCTGTAGCTCAGGAGGAAGAGCAGTTGTCCTTCAACTGGTAAGTTGAGGGATCGATTCCAGGCTTCCCCTGAAATGCCGAAGTGTCCTAGGGCAAGACACTGAACCCCAAACTGCCCCCCGATGTGCCTATCGGGGTATGAGTGTGTTGAGTGAGTGTGTGTGTGAATGGGTGAATGTGACAAGTAGTGTAAAGCGCTTTGAGTGGTCTGTATGACTAGAAAAGCGCTATAGAAGTACAAGTCCATTTACCATTTACCATCTTTAGCCTACGTAGGATTTTATTTTATTTAGATAGAGTATTTCTCTCTCCTTCAACACATACCTCTTGTTTCATTACCTCTTACAAATACATACAACACACACATATTCAATCGTTCTCTGTTGTGTACACCATACCTCACTAGTTGTGTTATTCTCCTTGTAAATACGCACTAAACTGCACACAGTACCTGCCTCAGTGTATGTTTCTCTCCTGTCTTGTGCGTTGCTCAGTAGATTCCTCCCCCTAAGCCAACGCCGTCTTTTGATTGGTTCAGCACAAAGCACACGGCGTTAGTGGGGGAGGATTGTGTCACTTACCTCTTCAGGCTATTCCCCGTTGTCTGCTACCCGCCTGAAACCAACAGATTCTACCTCACCCCTCAGCTCAGTGCAGCTGCCCCTCTGTCTGCAACAGCAACACTCAGATATACAGATATATACGTATACGTTCACACAGTGCAGGAAGGAACCCGCAGCATGGACCCAGGACAAGTGCTGCTCCACCAACGCTATCCCATAGGTCTTTGTAACAACTGGCAGCTGTCATGGCAGACTGGAATTTCCTCTGTTCACTTTTATCAAACACCACACGGGACCAACAATCACTTTGAATTGTGTTTTTTATTTTCAAAGCTGAACTGACAGCGAGGGCGAAGGGCGAACTAATGCAAGAAAACTGTCAGGGGACAATGACAGCTGGAAGCTGGGATGACAGCTGAAGCCATTTTGGCCCTAAGGGGTCAGGACTCATGTGAGTGCTGAGTGGGAGGTAAATAAACTGAAAATGAGTCAGAAAAGTCTGCCTGTTAATGGGACTTAACCCGGCCAAGGTAAAGCAGAAACAGCAAGGCTGTGGCGATGGGACTCAGGACATTATGCTAGCCGTCGCCAAGCAGGAATGGAACCTTCCAAATTCTTCACCAACGCTGCAGAAATGGACAAACCATTGAGGAAACTTTCTGTGGGACTTTCTCAGAAACTTGCAGTATGAAAGAATCTCTCCACGGACCAGATCCCCAAATGTCATCCACTAAAAAAAAATGATTATCAGGTTTTTTCTTTGCACTAAAACCACAATGTCTGTATCCCTCAGCAGATCCCTTCATCTGTCCTTCCACGCCCCTGTCCATCATCTCATCTCTTACTTACCCATAAAAACCAACAAGGACTTGCATCGTGGCCTTCTGGCCTCTCTCAGTGTCACTAATCCAAGTTGCAGGGTATGTAAATAAAATATGCTGACGTTAGCTACAGGGATACACACACACATACACACTCACTGCAATAGGACGATCGAGCTGTACGAGTTTACACCCACTGAGTCTACTCTGCTCAATATCACTGTGAATAAAAACCCCATTGAAGCAGATCATGGCTCCAACAGGGAACCGGAGACTAATTGATTTAAACACATTGATGAGCTTCTGAGGGGACTATAACACAAATAAGTACAATACAGGATATAGATGTATAAATATACTTTATAAATATTCATTATAATGTATAGTTTAACATTTATAAAGTATATCATAAATGTCCAATGACAATTTATGTATTTCTCGTACAGGTAATAGAAAGTAAATCTTCTTTAAATTCTTTTTACCAGTCAGAGCATGACTAAACCCATCTGGCATCTAAACATTAAGTAAATATGCTGTCAGATGATGAACAATAAAACTACGTGTTGTCATTTCTGGTTTACCTTAAAAAAAACAACCCAAAATCTAGACGAGGATATATCAGATGTGTAGTTCCAAACTTTTAAGACTCTATTTAAACATCTCAGACTCTCCAGGCCTCTGTTAGCAAGTAAACTGTTAAAGTTCACAACAGTCCAGTTAGAAAGTCTCAACCAGTGTGGATTTGCATGTAGACAGAAAATAAAGTACCAAATTGTACCTGTACTGGTCTTTAAAAGGTATAAACTGCAAGAGCACAAATAAATGCCTGCCTTTGATGGTACAACATGAGGATACCACCTCAGTGACAGTCCTTTGCACCCTTAAAGATACAGTTAGGTACATTTATTCACCAACATTTCATACTAATTGTCAAGCATGGTGGTGGAGGGCTGATGATGTGGGCTTGTTCTACAGCTACAGGACCTGGACACCTTGCAGCCATTGATTGGACCATGAACCCCTTTAGATACCAAAGTGTTGTGGACTCAAATGTGAATCCATCTGTCCAACAGCTAAAGTTGAAAATATACTTTCTTAAAGTTGTGCGTGTGTGTGTGTATCATGGCTGCCTTTTGTGTTTTGCATTTGTTTGAAGGGTTGTTTATGCACATCCTCAGCTATGCATTTTTACCTTGCAATATGAAACCAACCAGTAGGGGCAGAGTCAAGAACAGCTCATACAGATGGAAAGTGTCGGGGCCAACAGTCGTAAAAAGTTCAGAAGTTTCGAAGACCAGAAATGGGCCCATTGTTTTAAGAGCCATACAGGCCATCTACGATACCACTGCTGTTTTTTCCTGACGTGCTCTCAAGATGAACCCAATACTAAACTCTACTTTTGTCACCAATGTCACATTTTCAGCTACAAATTCTGAACTTATATCTGGTCTGAGGGCTTAAATGCGCCCCCTAGTGGAAACCTCCAGTGACGCAAATAAGTATGTAAGCAGTCCCACTCACAACAGAGCCAGATCTCTGAGGGCACATGAAGTTTAAAAGCAGGTATTTTCTCACTCAAAACCTCATCTGATGATCAACAGAGTGACTGAAAAAGAATCAAGATGTTGCAAAGGTCCAGTCAAAGTCCAGACCGCCATGTGGTCTGAGTCATGATGATGGTGATGCGATAGACTGATAGAAGAAACATGATTAGTCTAAGTGGTTTCTGCTTAAATTGGTTCTTCAAGCTGTTTAATAATCAGATGTACTTGTTTTTATACTGCCTTTTTGGCTGTTGACAAATAAACAATGACACACTGTAATTCATTTTTCCAAGGCTGGTAACATTCACATCTTTGTTTTTTTTATGTCGTTATGCATAAAAAATGGAATTTTAAGAGGGTTTATTTTCTTTGTCACATGAGCCAGTGTGGTATGGGAGAAATCAGAGACTGAATCTGTGCTGCCAGCCCAAAAAAGACCACAAATCTGTCCTGAAGAAGTCACTGAACTACAATAAGCAATTATTCCATCTAATTTCTACACATATTGAGTTTCAGACTGTAATTTGGTGGAAAGTTTACAGTATGTTCTGCTTTAATGTCTACATGCAGAAAAATATTCATTTTTACCATTAAGGGAAAAGTTAAGGACCATAAAGACACTAAACATTGAATCAATGTGGTATCGAGAACAATCCTGTGATGTACGCCCCTTGACATTCAGCGTTTTCTTAGTCTCTTGTATAGCTCCTACCCTTCTTTTTGCATGACTGAGGTCAGCCTCATGGTATGTCATGAAGATTTGAGCTGACAGCACAGCCTTTCTGTCTCTCTTTCTCAGCCAAATGATCAGTGGGTAACTCATCTCTCTGTCATCTTAAAGTAGCCCCACCAGCACCTCAGAGCACACTGCCCGCAGGCACCATCCGCTGCACCAGCTACCACAGTCGTCACCGATAAGCTCCTTCAACCTGAACGTCTATGCCATATCCCTGCCATGTTCACACAGCAGGCAGTTCCACCTAATGGTGCCATGTTTTTATTGACTGCACTCATTAGTTGTCTTTATGACCTTGGTTGTCATGGGGAGAAGGCAGTCAGGCACACAAAAGCAGGTTTTCTGCATGACAAACCAACACGCTGTAACAAAGCAATGACATGCAGTGCTGATTCTTGATTTCATGGATTCATACAATGAACTTCTTGTTGTGCATTAATGAGATAAAAATTATCTGATTTTATTTTTTTCCAATAACAAATTCCTGAACACGAAATAGAACATTTGATTTGTTCTGCATGCTTGATTTGGATGGGAAATGGCTCCAAGTAGTCAAAAGGTCAAAAGCTATTATATGGCACCAGATTACAGCTCGGTATCTGTCGCAGCGCTGCAGAATAAATCAGACAGTCTGCGTTCTCTCTGTCCTTATTCAGATTAGGATTTGTTTTGCATGTACACATGAAGTACAACATAAACACAACACTAAGCTCTGCCTCTGCAACATGGCACAACACTTTATGACTTACCCAGGGAAGACATCTGTCCTGGACTGTCTTTCTCATCCCCACCCCCCCTCTTCCCTCCATGTGTTTCATCATGCACCTCTTTCGCTGCTTTCCACTCAGAAACCATCCCAGTTTCATATTTGCACTCTTTGGTGGAGAAAGATGACAATCCCTGAAGGAATATGTCCACATGTGGAATGTAAAATACTGAAACTGTACCATTAAAGACACAGCGTGAAGTCCCACAGTCATGTTGTATTTAATGATGTTGCTGACGTTGCTTTCATTGTGTTGTTGCATGGATGAAAACCCAGACTATGTGACACAGAGTCCTCCTTTAAAGGTAAATTGTGTAAGAAATACTCACATCTAATGGTGAAATCATGCATAGCAATTAAAATAAATAATGCAGTCTACCGCCTCAACCTTTTGAACACCGTTAGCCACCGTTAGCCGCCGTCGTCTCCACACCGTGTGTTTGTTCTGCTCAGCCACTAAACCAGGTTAATTCACCTGGTTCAGTGCATGAGAAACAGATTCATGGCATCGATATGACCTGCTGAAAGCATAATTCCAACCTCCATTATACAATAAATTTACATATAATCCAGACACTACACATGCAGTTCTCCTCTACTGGGACTGTATGTTTACATGGTTTCAGTAGATTTCAGTCGCGGTAAACGCCATCCAGTCGGGTGTGACAAAAGCCACCATTTGCGTGACCTTAGTTGCTACTGAAACCGCATAAACATTCACTTCTGTCTGAATCCACTGTTATGCTGCCATGGCAACAAGCAACACTTAACAAAACCCAATGAAAAGAGTTAGCTTTAGGCTAATTTAGCCAGTACAGTTGACTTACTGGTGTAGGAGAACGCTGCAACTTCAGCAACCCTATTAAAATCTGCCTCCTCCTTTAGCTCCTTCCACCTGGGGAAAACTAGCTCCATGTTGATCCTATATTTTTCTATATTCCAGTAATGCTGCTTTTTTAGATCCATTTTTTCTTGGCGATGGTGAAATCAGCTTCTGCGCTGCTGCTCCTTTATTTTCGTAAATGACAGCTGAAGAGATTCTCCAACATCTCGGGGTAGTTAGTCTCTCTCACTGATCTTCTCCGGCATATCAGTCCCTGTGCACTGTGTACTAGCCTTCTTTTTCACATTGGTGCTATTTGTCCCTCACCAGCAGCCGTAGTTTCAAGATGGCTGACTGTCATGACACTTTACTACTATCTTACCGCTTTATGTATAAACAGATCTAAAATGATGAGAGTGTGTCAGATTATTAGAGATCATAATACACAGATGATAACACACAGAAATGCACACACTGACTTTGGCCAGAAAACAACAGAAAATGTTACACAATGTCCCTTTAAAATCAATAAACATAAACACTGAAATGTTGGTTGATTGATGTTAAAGCAAATAAATGTCTGTGTTGGTGGATTTAAACAAAATTAATGAATTGTTTTTATGATTTTGTTTGTGTTATAAATTCATCCCAGATTGTTTTGGTACATAAATGTGTGACGATTTGGCGGCATTGTGCACCACAGCCGCAGAGAGATTGCAGTTTGATTCTGCAGAAAATTTATTGGAAAAAAAAGCTAAATGGTTGAAATCTGTGATGCTCTTCTAAACTCTTTAGCAACATTATATGTCTTAATCCTCATTAGGACATCTGAAATTTCATTTATCCAGTTAGCTTCCTTCTTTCTGGACATTTATTTCCTTAAATAAGCTGAACTTTGTATAGAAAGTAAATAAGTTTCTGTTTGGCTGAATAAAACTAATTATTACCATAATATTCCCAGTTAGAAACACTGATGAGTCACATTTACAACCATGTGTAGTTAGTAAGGATCGTGTTTTTGTGGAATAACCAACCAGACTAAACATGAGTCATCTCCCCAAAAATCTGCAGAATTTCTACTTCCTCCTCTCACTGGTCACCAGTCTGGCCATTGAGCTGTGGGACTGCCTCCCATTCTTTACCCAGGAGTTGCTGAAAGTCGACCAGTGTGGCTGTGTTTCATTAAAAGCATGATCCCACAACAGATCAGCTGGATTGAGGTCTGGACTCACAGCAGGTCATCTCGTCCTCTCCACTTCCCCATCCTGCAGGAACTCTGGGATGATGCTGGCTCTGTGGGGGGAGAACTCTCTAAACAGGAGTGATCACCAACAGAAGGATCTTACGGAGGTTATTTACAGTGATATTACCCACGTGTTTAACTGTGCAGCTCATGGAAGCTTGATCCCTGAAGGATATACCATCAGGCTTTCCAACCAACAAAAGGTAGTAATATAACACAAATTTCCTCAGTTTTTGTGTGAAGTTTATTTCTTGAAGTTCTTGAAGGATCTACCTGATCATTGTTACAGCAGCTGTTTGCTAATATATGAACAAATACTTTATATAACCACACTGACAACATTTGACGCACCATTAACTCATGTAGGGTCAAGATCATTCATGTTAGCGCCTTAAACATTTTCACTAAACATCTACATACAGTATAATTATCCTACAAAATATTCATGAAGGTTTTTTTTTAATTTGTTCCTTTCTTTAAGTGAATGAGTCAATCCCCAAATTATTCATGTATTTATTTCATATCTTATTTAAATGACACAACCTGGTTGTTCTGATTTAATGCAAATCACCAGTTGATAAAAAACAATGTTGCAGGTAATTAAACTCATTTCCATCCATTCAAATCACAAACTAAAATATTGTTTGACGTTTTCATTCCTGAGCTCAGGAATTTTAATTAATTCAAATCAGAAAATTTGTTTTTATATAATGAAGACATGCTAATGATGGCAGTGGAACTCTAAATACTCCCATTTTTAAAGTAAAAACCCATTTGAATCATGTTTGCATTTTGGATCAATGCCATTGGCTCATTTATCATATCAAATCAGTGTAGATGTACTGTTGCACCACATGTGTTTACCATGTGGTTGAGGTGAAAACGAAGGAACATGGAGACCACGTAAATTTAAAACGCGAATAAAGTAAATTAAAAGACAAATATGGTTTAACAACTCACTCATCCAATTTTTCCTATTACAGGCAACTACATTCTCAGGAAAATTTAAAAATTAGTCCCAATTATGTTAGAATCTAGCAAGAATAAGTGTCTTTGCACTTATCCAAACAATAGACTGAGTCTTCCAGTAAAAACAAGCAGACATTTCAGTTTAAGATGCTTCAGGTGATGTAGAGTCATTAGCGCAGTTTACATTCCCCCCCCCCCCAAAATAAAAGCAATATTTGTAACTTTCAACAATTGCGATTTGCAGGTGTTTCCATTGAAGAGTGTTTAGCCCATTAGCCACCAGTCCCTTAAAATCTCATGAAAGGAACCAGATGTTGCAAGAAATGCGTTTTTTGCAAAGTAGCGTTATTTTGGGATTTCCTATTTGCTGCTGTCATGGTGTGCAGACGTTGGACCCACATGCAAGATCAGGCAATCTGGAGAATGTGAAAATAGTTTATTGGAGAACTGAGGGGATGGTTCCGGAAGACCCGAAGACAGGGTTCTCTGCAAAGATAGATCTATGAGAAACGGAATGATGGAATAAATCTCTGGGAAGTGAAGGTGTCCTACTTGTTTCGGAGTTGCCGTGAATTCGGGTGGTGTCAGGAGGTCCGAGAGGCTTGATGTTGGCAGTGGGAGCCAGTGAGGGTCCTTTCGGTGGAGGGCAGATAGGCAGCGCCAAGCTGATCGGATCCGGAGGATAGCCAGTGGAGAGAATGCCAGGTTATTGGTAGGGAGTGGTTGCTGGAGATGACTGGCCGCTGGGAGGAAAATCACAGGGAGCTCAGGAGAGTCCACAAAGGAGTGTCTCTGGGGGGGGGGGGAAACAAGAACTCTTAAAGTTTCTCTCAAGGGTTAGAGGACACAGGAACTGGAGCCCTCACTGGAGGGCTTAGGTTTTACCACAGAGGCTCAACGCTCAAGCGACGAAGGACTGGCAGTCAGCTCCAGATATAGTGCTGGTAGATGATCCCTAATTCTCGTGAAAACACCCTCCAGAAAACGGTTCCTCTGGCTCCCTCTGGTGGAACCTGAAAAATGCTTTTCCAAGCTTTCCTCCCTCCTTTTCTTTACTTAAACTCTGAAATTTGCTGTTGTTTGTTCCACACCGCGCCATCTTTACCGTAAATGATCTGGTCATGACCCCTCACGTCACGTCCGGGGGACACAAAAATGCAACCAGTGTTTCCGTTACACTTTTGCGATATTTTTCTCTATCAAAACATCTGAAAAACCATCTCATGAGAGTGTAAAAACTTTCTGACAATATTTGAGAGGTTTCTTTATATTTCGGCGTTTCCATTGCCAGTTATTTTTTCCATTGCAATATTTAGGTTTTGCGTAATTCTAGGGGTAAAACAAACACATCTAATGTAGTTAAAAAACTAACCTGTGAAAATAAAGGCACCTGCTTTGTGACGTCTGTGAGGAACTCAGCGCGAGACATGAAGCTGCACGTGTGTTCGGACAAACCAGGAAAGAACAAGAGAGTAACATGCAATCACGCAGCGCTCCTCAAACCCTGCGTTGTGGTCCAGGCCAGTTAAATGTGCCCCGAACAAGGAAGATGTGACCCTCAGTCCCATGATGAAAATGTGTTTAGTTGTTCGTGTTTGTTTCACCCTGCAGCTCCGTCTCACCGTAACGTTGTGTAGCACACAAGTCCTGATTTACTGTTATCAGAGAAGCATCATGTGCAGCTCTGTCTCTGCTTCCTGTTGAGCATTAAAACAGCTTTTCCTTGTTTTTTTCCTTTTCTGCTCGTGTGACAAAGTGTTGAATTTGAAGTTGAATGAGACGTGTGCGGATGCATCTCAGAGAATAGTTTCAGTTTGTGACGAACATGATGTCCGTCTCGTTGGTGGGGCGATCAGAGAGCAGCATCTCCGCGGCTTTAAGCCGTGTGTTTGTGGCAACGTTTCATTTTTAACATATAACTATTTAAATTCAGGTTGCCTGCTTTTTGTCTGTCCAGCTGGAGGGGTCGTCATGGTTTCCACTGACTCAAGTGACATTAATTTACAACCCATCGAAGCTGAAATGTTGGAAAAAATATAAATAAATACGAAGCAATGATCTCATAAACAAACATTTATAATGTTTATTCAGTAAGGATGTGAATCTAATAACAACTCACAGTTCAATTCAATTTTGATTTTTGGGGTGACAATTCGATTCAGAATTGATTCTCAATTCAATCAGATTTTCGATTCATAATCATTACAATTAAGTAACAAAAGATGCAAATTTCCCACGTAACTTTATTCTTCTGTAAACTAGAAAGAACAGGGAAATTATTCAGGTTGATTTGATTTAAATTGCGACATGTTGCAAAACTTGTTTTGCTCGTCCTTTTGTTTTCTAATTTCACGTAATAAAAAGCAACACAGCAGCCAGACCATCATTCTGCTGCCATAACGCCCAAGAAGACACTTAAAAAGATCAATAAAAACAATAAAAATGACAAAATATTTATAATGGATTGTTTTTGTTTTTCTTTTTTTTAATCTAATTTTTTAAACAAAAATCACAATAAATGATTAGTTTGAGTCAGTGTTGATCGGTGCTCTCAATTATTCTTGTGTGTTGATGTTCATTCATTTATTATGATTATTTTTCTGTGAAGGGAATTTGTGTTCTGTTTTGCTGATTGGAGGCCTGTTGGCCCAGGTGTCCAAAAGAAGACGCTCACTCACAGCTGATTCTGGTTCTGTGACGTGAGTTCAGTCAAGAAAGCAGTTGTCTCCTGTGTGTCTTTGGATGATATTAGTGTGCTTAAAGCTGAAGTATTAACTGAACGCGAAGCCGTTGCTTTGTTTCAACCTTCTAACAGTCAGGTGTGTTGGAGCAGGAATACATGGAAAACCTGCAGGATTGTGGCCCTCGAGGACCAGAGCTGGACACCCCCGCTGTAGACCATCCTCAGCTGCTGGTGCCACCGCTACAGCTAGCTTTTTCTGTGGTGGAATTGGATGTTCTAATCAGCTTCTCAATGATGGATTTAATTTTCCAGACCGCCTGCTGACCCAGAATGATGGGATAAATGAGTTGCTGTCATTAAATCAGACAACTGGAAATGCATATGACTTAGCTGGCAGCACTTTGTTGGGTTTAAGCTGCAAATGAACAAAGAAAGCAGGGGTTGACAATCCTGGTCCTCAAGGCCTGCAAGTGTTGGGAGTTTCCCTGCTGCAACACACACAATTAACAGACTGGTGCAGAACTTGACATCAGACTTAGCGCTAGTCTGCCAATTGGTGTGTGTCAGGTGTGTTGCAGCAGGGAAACTCCCAACACTTGAAGGACTGCAGGCCCTTAAGGACCGGAGTTGACCACCCCTGATTGGTTTTTCTCAGTGTAAATGTGACTGTGGTAAAGCTGGATGGATATTCAACTAATTCAAAGTGAGACATGGAGACAAGGGTTTTACTGTTAATGAAAACTTATTTCCCTTTAGGGTGTCAATAAACAGTCATAAAATAGTGATGTTTTCTCACAGTAACTGTAAAATAACATTGAGACGTTGCTAACTTCTACACCGTGTCAACGTTATCTGTGTTCGTCAAGTGTTGCAGGAGGAAAACAAGTCCTGCAGGTATGGAGTGGGGTCACCAACTCAAGGACCAGAGTTGGTGGTCCCTGACATAAACCTGTAAACACCTTTGGGCATTGATAATGTCTTTCTAAATGTGTGGTGGACTCAAAGGCTGCACCTAAAAGATGGACGGAGCCTCCGTGACATCACCCGTAGGGATCTGAAGAGCTGAATGGAAACTCATTGGGCGATTCCCACCGTCACCATGTTGTGCTACACTCTGCCTTCTTGCAGCTGGATATCAAATACCTGTCAATCAAAAGGACACATCCCTTATCATGCCAAATTTTGATGTGAAATTGGTTCAAAACAGTTATAAAAAAATTTTAACTCCCCCCTCAGTTGTCATGAAGGTAAACCTGACCTATTAAACCTAAAAGGTTTTTTGAACCAGACTGTAAACATGTTTATTTCTACTGTGAAGTTGGTCTTTTTAACATGGGAGTCTATGGGGATTTGCTCTGTTTTGGAGCCCCTAGTGGATGAAGGGGGAACTGCAGTTTTATGCACTTCCACGTAGGCTTCACTTTTAACCACTAGAGATTGGTCCTTGGATGTGCTCCAGCTCAGCTGTGGGGAAGGAGGGCTGAAGCTGGGGTTCAGGTAGCAACAGGTGAGGCTCTAATATGTCTCATTAAGTTCTCTGTTCCTCTGCAGTTAGGAGCTGAGTCCCCCGGGGGGAAAAGACAGCTGGCTGTCCCAGGTGCCTCCTTGTATACTACGTCAGAATAATATAATCCTGTTAAGTCTGAAGTAGGTTGGTGTGGTTGGTGTGCCGGCTGTTGCTATAGTGACACTGCTACAGCAAGTTATCAGCTTTGAAGGCGCTAATTGATACAATATATCAAAGATGCCGACTTCTGAGTGTTATTAACAAGATGGATGATCCCGCTTCTCATTAGTTATTAGCACATACCATCCACAACACCCACAAAACAAAGAAAGTTATGTTTTTATGCCTTTAAGCACAGAATTCAGTTGCTACTTAAAGCTTTATTGGCTTTTTGATTCTTTACTGCTTTATGTTTTTATTCACAGTTTAAACAGCTGCGACTTCTTTGGAATTAAGGTTGATAAAAGAACCAAACATCTGAAGGAGGTATGAATCATTCATTTACTTTTTACTGAATCTGCTTTATGTTACAAAGAAATTGCACTCAACCACCCAAAGTTACACAAAAAGAAATCTGCTCAAGATTGAAGCTGAAAGCCTGAAAATCCTCATGAACAATGTGGACCCTGCGGTGCAACCCTGCAGGCTGTTTAGGTGCACCCTGGGTTCTTCAACAATCCCTTAAATATCTGTCTCTGTCCAGTTGTGGTAAATTGAATTGATTGGTTGTAGATTAGGAAGACACTCATTCATGAATGTAAGAGTCCAGAGTTCACATACCAAGTCAGGACAAAGGGTTTGGGGGGGATTAGGGTCAACTCCTGAGTCTATCTATAGTGGCTCTCTGACCTCTGAGGAAACTTTAAAAGGTCGATGACACAACAAAAGGTATTAAACCACCACTCTCATTTTAAGTAATTAGAAAAAAATGGTTTCTGTATTTGTGAGATGAGCATCACTGAAGACCCCAGTCAGCCCTGGAAAGCAGCTCCAACAACAGCAACAACGTCGTAAAACGTAAAAGTAAAATCCTGTAAAAGTCAGTCACATCTTGTCTCTTGCTTCGTCCTTTTCAGTCTTTTTTCTCTTTTCTTGCATTTCTGTGCTGAATCAGTGTGCATTTGAAGCAGCCGGTGTGTTGATGTCTGCTTCTGAAGCGTGTGATGCAACAATAGAACGGAGATGAACGAAGCCTCTGTGACGTCACCCGTAGGTTTCTGAAGAACTGAATTAAAGCTCATTGGGCGGTTCCTACCATCAACATCTTGGCAGCGTCACGTGTCTCGTCTCTCCTGGAAAATACAAAAATGTGTATCTTTTATTCATTTTCAATCAACAGCATCGCTGCTCATCGCTTCCTGCATCTACAAGCACGAAGAGGCTCCATCCTCACACAGTATGTCCTCCTACTTCCCAGCTGTGGTCACAGCTGGAGATGATGACTTCTGCTTCATGACCAGACTGCAAATGAAACACACAAATCTGCTACTGGTGCATCTCGTTCTGGCTTACAACACAACAAAGACAATATTGACTGAAGGTTTTTATGTTTTAAACATATTTACGGTTTCAAATCATCAATTTAGCCTCTCTTATGACATTATTCCTCTCCACAGCATCGTCCGTTACAACTATATGCACCTGTCTGATTGTGCACATTATGTGATGACATCTTTTAGTTACTTTTAGGACAGCCAATAGCTGCTTTTCTTACTGAAGAGCAACACCGATGAGGAGTGGTTTCTTGACCTTGGATGTCGCTTTGATGACAAAACAAGTCCATGACGCAGAGTTTTAAAGTTAAAAAGTTACGTAATGTATCTTTAAGCAGCGTTTCGAACAACATGCAACACTGCAAAGCTCTTAAATTCTGCCTTTTCTTCATGTTTATTGTTCTGTTCAATGTGATAATGTAAAATAAATTCTTTCAGCTCATCCTGTGTTTTTATTCGAGATTCTATTAGCAGTGAAGAAAAGCATCTTTACAGTTTTGAGGAGGTTATTGCTCGTAGTTCTGTCTCATGGTCAATGCTATTTAAATCCGCCTGCAGTGCTTTTTCTGGCTATCGGATCAGTGAGCAAAGATGTGGAGATACGTTACGTTAAACTACTGCTGTGTTCCCTTCTGCAACATGAACAATGCTTCATACATCCTGCTATCCCAGGAGTACTTCTCATAATATAAATATGTCTTTTCTCACCTCTGCTACGTCATAGCTCAGATGAACCACTGTTAGCTTAAAATGCTAACTGGCTAGTTTTGACATAAAGCAAAGCCAGCACAGACTGGCAAGGCTGGTCACCAGCATGAGGTATACTAGTTAGACCAGCAATACCAGCATATGTTGTGTTTGGATGCTGGTTATGCTGAACACAAGCATCCCATGTTGGTTGGTTGGTCACCAGCATGTGATGATTGCTTCCTTCTTCTCTTTGCCTTCCTGCTCTTGTCGCTCAGTTCCTCCCTCTTCACCTGCAGCTGCTCGTAATGAGATACACACCTGTTACCACCATCATGAAGCCAGACCACTCCACTATGGCAGATACCAGACCTCTGTAAAACTCTTCCGCTTGATTCCTCTCCTGAGGCATCTTGTGATTAAAATCCTGTAAACATTTGAGCTTTCTGCAGCTTGAGTCCCTATTTAATAGAAATGTAACAAAACCACCATCTAACCAGCCTCAAACCAGCATAGTAAGTAAGTAAACATTTATCTTTAGCGCCTTTCAAGATAAAAAAAAATTACACAAAAACATTAGAACAACATAAAAAGCATCAAGAAAGAACATAAAAACAAATAAAACTAAGTACAAGCAGAGAAGAAATCACCAACTCAGCCGATCTGCGATCTGTGTATGTAAAACGCCCAGCAGACCCTGGTCAGCAGATCTCAGAGACCTGCTGGGAATGTCAGGCCTTAAAAGGTCTCTAATATAACCAGGCGATTGGTTATGTATGGCTCTATACATTAAAACCAGGATTTTTCATTGTACTCTATAAGTAATGGGGAACCGGTGCAGGTGGATCAGCAGCGGAGTGACGGGGTGAATTTAGATTATCTAATCAGTAGCCTTGCAGCGGCATTCTGTACAACCTGAAGACGGCCCATCGATTTTTTGTTTAGGCAGGTAAAGGTAAAATTGCAGTAGCCGAGCTGAGTGGAGATGAAGGAATGAACGATCATCTCCAACTCAGATGGTAAAAACAACTGGTCTCTGCTTGGCAATGTTCCTTAAATGATAAAAACAGGAACAGACAAGCGACTTTATCTGGGCGTCTAAGGAAAGTGTGGGCTCCATGATTACACCGAGGTTCTTCACAGTCGGCTTAATAAAACGGGCAAGCGGACCAAGACTCTCAGACATTTTAGTGAAAAATTTGTCCTTGGAGCAAACAAGAACTTCGGTTTTTGCTTCATTTAGTTGAAGAAAATTTTCCCTCAAGTCTTGACTGCATCCAAACACCCAAGTAAAAACTGAATCTTAAAAATATCCTCGGTTTTAAAAGAAATATACAGCTGGATATCATCAGCATAATAATGATAGGAAACATCTTTAAATGAGCCTATAATATCCTGCAAAGGGAGCAGATATGAAATTAACAGTAACGGATCCAGAACGGACCCCTGTGGAATGCCATAATCAAGCGATGAAGCAGACGACTTGTCCTCCGGTCCTCGAGTGCCACAGTCCTGCAAACATTAGGAGTTTCCCTTCTGCAACACACCTGATTCAAATCAAATGGCTAATCAGCAGACTTGTGCAGAGTTTGATGTCAAGCTCTGCACAAGTCTGCTAACAGGTCCAGTAACAATAATACGGAACAATGACCTGTATCGCTCTGCATCAGGATGTCGTTGGATACTCTGAGCAGGGCTGTTTCGGTGAAGTGGGTCCTGCAAAAACCAGATAAAAGGCAGGTTTGAGATGGGTCTATAGCTGCTAAACACAGAGTGGTCAAGCTGAGGCTTTTTTTAAGCGCGGGAGTATGACAGCACTCTTACAGTAGTCAGGGAGCTGGCCGAGGATAAGAGAAGCGTTAATAATTATGAGTACACAAGGGGCATTAGCCTGGAAGACATCTTTAAATAGGGGTGTAGGAAGAACATCAAGGGAGCAGTGGATGCCTTCATTGAGCCAACTAATATGACCTGCTCTGGTAGAGAAACAGGTGAAAAGTTCTTTAGGAGAACAGCTGATGAAGACATAGAGTTTCTCATGGATTTCAATTTTTCTATAAAAAAGGCCAAAAAATTTTCACAATCCTCATTTGAGGCAAAGGGGGCAGCAGGGAGAGTAACTAAATTGCTATGGTGTTAAATAACAGTCTCGGATTGCCACGGCTTTTTGAGATTAAATTTTTGCATCTCCGACAGCGTTGTTGAAAGAAGCCAGAAGATCCATCAGGAAGAGCCGGTGGACGTGCAAACCAGCATAGACCAGTGCTGAAACCGTGCTGGTCTATGCTGGTTTTTCTAGCAAGAAGAACTTTAAAACTTTAGTCAGTTTAAGGTTAATTCAAACTATTAAACCGCGATAGAAAGGATTATCAGTAGCGAGTGGAAAGGTGGGGTTTCGGTTTTTTCCCTCTAAAGTAGTCTGTTTGCTGGGAAGTGTGAGCTGAACAGGGCATTTGCTGGTTCCACACTTCTGTTGGGAACCTTTTGACCCAATCTGCAGGCCATGGTTACCATGGTTTTAATGTTTTAAAATGTTTTACATTGTAGTGTATGACTGGGTGTGGAAATTTAACGGCGCAGGAATACTGTGTTTAAATACTTTTAGGGATTAAAATGTTTTTAGTTTGTAGTACCTTCAGTACTTTTATAGTTTTCCATGCGCCGCTAGCTGCTGATCTATTAAGGGTTTGTAATTGTTGATTTATTTTACCGTGGTTTGTCTGTTCCTGCTGAAAGTTGACACAAAGTTCACGCTTTATTTGCTTTGTGTCTTGTCCTTTTCCGGGTCACTTCCTCTGATGTTTTATGTCCTCTCAGTCATGATCAGCAGCAGTTACCGTCATTGTGAATTAATCCCTGTTTTGCAGTGGTTTGTGTGAAGAGCCTCTTAAAACAAGTTTTTTGTAAAACTATGAAAGACTGATTTCTTGTGGTTTATCTGGTTTGGTTTCTATGTTTACAATGAAAAAACCTTTAAAAGAAATACTTAAGAAAAATATTTTAAGAGGTTTACGATATGTGAAAGTAATATGATGAAGATAACAAACATGAGAAATAACCTGCATTATTCAATTCCGCTTTGTCTAATTAATGGTTGCAGAGAAGCTGGAGCCGATCAATCATTAGCTGAGGTGCAGGTAACTCCACACAGAAAGGCCACCAATATTAAATCAGTTCTTCCTTTTCACATTTCAAACAAGTCCTAAAAATTTCATGAAAATCTGTCTATAACTTTTTGAGTTATCTTGAACACCAACAGACAAATGCCGGTAAAGCATACTTTTACCTCCTTGGCGGGGGTAAAAGTAAAAAGGTTCAACAGTCTCCTGAGTGTTAAACCTACAAGGACAGGTGAGCGTCTTCACAGCAGGTTTCTGAGCTTACCTTTAACGTACAGCTTCAGTTTCCAGAGCCGGCATGTAATCTGTGGAAATGAAAAGTAATCAACTTGATGCATTTCATTAGACATGAGGGCAGGAATTTATAAATAAGATTACTCATTTGTAGCACTTGTAACAAAGTCAACATGTTTGAGATAATGTGGAGCGGTGTCTCGGCACGGCGGGTTTTTCTGTACAGCACAATCAGCGTGATTCAGAGGGCTTTACCGAGATGTTGAAATGTTAGAAATAAAAAGTATAACGTCATTAAAAACAAAAGAGAAATGAAAAAGAGGATTAGAGAAAAACTATTGGATATTCCAGCTTGAAGGAATAACAGCAGATTTGGACTTTTTCTGACCTAGTTGGTAGTTTTTAGGTGTGAGTCCATCACTACACCCAGATTTCAGGTCTGGTTGGTTGTTTTTAGGTCTGAGTCCATCACTACACCCAGATTTCAGGTCTGGTTGGTTGTTTTTAGGTCTGAGTCCATCACTACACCCAGATTTCAGGTCTGGTTGGTTGTTTTTAGGTCTGAGTCCATCACTACACCCAGATTTCAGGTCTGGTTGGCAGTTTTTAGGTGTGAGTCCATCACTACACCCAGATTTCTGGTCTGGTTGGTTGTTTTTAGGTCTGAGTCCATCACTACACCCAGATTTCAGGTCTAGTTGGTTGTTTTTAGGTGTGAGTCCATCACTACACCCAGATTTCAGGTCTGGTTGGTTGTTTTTAGGTCTGAGTCCATCACTACACCCAGATTTCAGGTCTGGTTGGTTGTTTTTAGGTCTGAGTCCATCACTACACCCAGATTTCAGGTCTGGTTGGCAGTTTTTAGGTGTGATTCCATCACTACACCCAGATTTCAGGTCTGGTTGGTTGTTTTTAGGTCTGAGTCCATCACTACACCCAGATTTCAGGTCTGGTTGGCAGTTTTTAGGTCTGAGTCCATCACTACACCCAGATTTCAGGTCTGGTTGGCAGTTTTTAGGTCTGAGTCCATCACTACACCCAGATTTCAGGTCTGGTTGGTTGTTTTTAGGTCTGAGTCCATCACTACACCCAGATTTCAGGTCTGCTTGGTTGTTTTTAGGTCTTAGTCCATCACTACACCCAGATTTCTGGTCTGGTTGGTTGTTTTTAGGTCTGAGTCCATCACTACTCCCAGATTTCAGGTCTGGTTGGTTGTTTTTAGGTCTGAGTCCATCACTACACCCAGATTTCAGGTCTGGTTGGCAGTTTTTAGGTGTGATTCCATCACTACACCCAGATTTCAGGTCTGGTTGGTTGTTTTTAGGTCTGAGTCCATCACTACACCCAGATTTCAGGTCTGGTTGGCAGTTTTTAGGTCTGAGTCCATCACTACACCCAGATTTCAGGTCTGGTTGGCAGTTTTTAGGTGTGAGTCCATCACTACACCCAGATTTCAGGTCTGGTTGGCAGTTTTTAGGTGTGAGTCCATCACTACACCCAGATTTCAGGTCTGGTTGGTTGTTTTTAGGTCTGAGTCCATCACTACACCCAGATTTCAGGTCTGGTTGGCAGTTTTTAGGTCTGAGTCCATCACTACACCCAGATTTCAGGTCTGGTTGGCAGTTTTTAGGTGTGATTCCATCACTACACCCAGATTTCAGGTCTGGTTGGTTGTTTTTAGGTCTGAGTCCATCACTACACCCAGATTTCAGGTCTGGTTGGCAGTTTTTAGGTGTGAGTCCATCACTACACCCAGATTTCAGGTCTGGTTGGTTGTTTTTAGGTCTGAGTCCATCACTACACCCAGATTTCAGGTCTGGTTGGTTGTTTTTAGGTCTGAGTCCATCACTACACCCAGATTTCAGGTCTGGTTGGCAGTTTTTAGGTCTGAGTCCATCACTACACCCAGATTTCAGGTCTGGTTGGCAGTTTTTAGGTCTGAGTCCATCACTACACCCAGATTTCAGGTCTGGTTGGTTGTTTTTAGGTCTGAGTCCATCACTACACCCATATTTCAGGTCTGGTTGGTTGTTTTTAGGTCTGAGTCCATCACTACACCCAGATTTCAGGTCTGGTTGGCAGTTTTTAGGTCTGAGTCCATCACTACTCCCAGATTTCAGGTCTGGTTGGTTGTTTTTAGGTCTGAGTCCATCACTACACCCAGATTTCAGGTCTGGTTGGCAGTTTTTAGGTGTGAGTCCATCACTACACCCAGATTTCAGGTCTGGTTGGCAGTTTTTAGGTGTGAGTCCATCACTACACCCAGATTTCAGGTCTGGTTGGCAGTTTTTAGGTGTGAGTCCATCACTACACCCAGATTTCAGGTCTGGTTGGTTGTTTTTAGGTCTGAGTCCATCACTACACCCAGATTTCAGGTCTGGTTGGTTGTTTTTAGGTCTGAGTCCATCACTACACCCATATTTCAGGTCTAGTTGGTTGTTTTTAGGTCTGAGTCCATCACTACACCCAGATTTCAGGTCTGGTTGGTTGTTTTTAGGTCTGAGTCCATCACTACACCATATTTCAGGTCTAGTTGGTTGTTTTTAGGTCTGAGTCCATCACTACACCCAGATTTCAGGTCTGGTTGGCAGTTTTTAGGTGTGAGTCCATCACTACACCCAGATTTCAGGTCTGGTTGGTTGTTTTTAGGTCTGAGTCCATCACTACACCCAGATTTCAGGTCTGGTTGGCAGTTTTTAGGTGTGAGTCCATCACTACACCCAGATTTCAGGTCTGGTTGGTTGTTTTTAGGTCTGAGTCCATCACTACACCCAGATTTCAGGTCTGGTTGGTTGTTTTTAGGTCTGAGTCCATCACTACACCCAGATTTCAGGTCTGGTTGGCAGTTTTTAGGTCTGAGTCCATCACTACACCCAGATTTCAGGTCTGGTTGGCAGTTTTTAGGTCTGAGTCCATCACTACACCCAGATTTCAGGTCTGGTTGGTTGTTTTTAGGTCTGAGTCCATCACTACACCCAGATTTCAGGTCTGGTTGGTTGTTTTTAGGTCTTAGTCCATCACTACACCCAGATTTCAGGTCTGCTTGGTTGTTTTTAGGTCTTAGTCCATCACTACACCCAGATTTCTGGTCTGGTTGGTTGTTTTTAGGTCTGAGTCCACCATTCACACAGAGTTCTGGTCTGGTTGGTCCATACTCCACGAGAAGCAAGAACTGAGTTCTTGTTCTCGAGGCTGCAAGAACAAGAAAAAAATTCTTGTTCGTCAGGTCCATACATCCTCCAGGAGAAGCAGGTCTGCAGCAGGGAGGGATCACTGCGGGGGGCGATGTCTGCTTTATGTGCAATGAACCCGGTTGTTACCTCCGCCAAGGAGGTTATGTTTTTTCCAACGTCATTGTGTTCAAGATAACTCAAAAGGTTACGGACGAATTTTTATAAATATTTCAAGAGTTGTTGGAAATGTGAAAATGAAGAACTGATTAAATTTTGGTGGTGATTCGGATCACCGTTTGGATCCAGGAATTGTTTAAAAGGATGCTTTAACATTGTGCTTGGCTGAGGTTTCTATTCTAGTTTCATATTTAACGAGCAACTTCGTCCGCGGCAGGGGGGGTCGTGCACGCAGCTGGGTCCGAGTGTTTTAATGCCACATGTAAAATGTTGGTACTTTCTCACCACCTCAATCAGCTGTTTTATCAAAAACAATCCGTTTTACCTGCAACAGCAAACACGCGGAAGCAGCAACTCCACTTCATGCTTTCTCCGTGTTAACCACGCCCACCTCACATGTTTGACACGATCACACGATACTTCTCGGAGCCCCGCAAGAAAAAAGTTCTGCCAGCCCGATGTGCAAGAACTGTCTTCAAACACGTCATTTCCTTCTCGGAGCCTCGAGAACAAGAAGAAAGTTCTGGCTTCTCATGGAGGATGGAACAGGCTTAACAGCAGCCATGTGCACAATTACACACACAGACTGCTTGCACGTCTTTTTGAAACAGTTAGACCCGGTTTCTTTCCGGTTGAACTGTATTTAGGTTTGATAGCTCAGATTGCAGGTGCTAAACTAACATATTTACATTTTCTCGTCCCAACACATGCAGAATAGCAAGTGAGCACCTCATATTGCGTATTCATTGACATAGATGTACCAACTGGATGCAGACGTCCTATCTTGCATCTTTGAAAGATGCAACCCCTGTTATATGCTGTTAGTAAATCAGTTTGTACTTTTTTCGCATGTGCAAATGAGTTTGCACACATTTTAGTCCACACAAACCATTCGTAGAGACGGGCCATAGTTTTTATAATTATCTGATGACCACGTGAAATTATCCTTTGACCCCCATGTGGGTCCCAATCCCCAGTTTGACAACGACTGCTCTAAATGAAAGCAGGCTCATTTCATCTTATTGTGATGCTGAAATTCATGTTTGAATCTGACAAAGACAAATAATACAACCAACATTTTGCGACACGTCAGAAAAATCACCTCATGGGAGCGTAAAAACTTTTCAGCGATATTTAAGATTTTTTTCAAACTTCAGGGGTTTCTACTATCAGCTTCTTTTACAATATTTAGGTTTTGTGTGATTTTAGCTGTAAATAAATGCAGATTGTGTCAAACAGTTAAAACCTTCAACAACCTTTAAAATGTAGGAAATGTAGTCGGGTTAGTTTCAACATGATTCCCCCAAATATAAACATTATTTCCCAGAATTTAAAACCACCATACTGTAATTATTAATCGTACTGTATGTGGGATTTAATGGGGCTGAAAATGCTGAAATTAGAATCAGACTACTAAATTATTTCTAACCATGAGAGCCTGTCCAAGCCTGAATTAGTTTCAGGGATGTTGTAGAGGAGATGATGTAACAGGAGCAGCTTTGCAATCCACCAATCCAAACTCCCTCTTGACCAGACAGCATAGACGCTGTGTGTGTGTGTGTGTGTGTGTGTGTGTGTGTGTGTGTGTGTGTGTGTGTGTGTGTGTGTGTGTGTGTGTGGTGGCGGTGGGGGTGGCTGGACACGCATGAGAGGGACACACGCCCAGGGAAACAGACTAGGATTGACAGACCAGGACATCCATTACAGATTTTCCCCTTAACTCACAGGAAAAGTGCTCCCAGCCAGAACAGAAGATAAAGACTAAAAATAGTTTGTTTTCTGCCACTGAAACTCTGTGTGTCGCAGTAAAGTGACATTTTATTTCTGAACCATCCAGTTTATCTTCAGACAGCCATGATGCTAGATTTCTCTCATGTAAATACAGAGATGGCGGCCGCATCGGTGTGTGGCTTTAAAAGCAGATGTGAGTTTGCTGGTTGGGAGAAATTCAGTCGAAATGCAGAAGATCCTCTCACACAGCGGAAAAACACATGGCTGCCCCACCCCCACACACTCATTCATGCAGACTGGTGTTATGTAATCGAGTTGCCCCCTCTCTCCAGACTGACAAGTCCTCGCATCAACTCAGCAGGAGAGATAACATCGGGGGGGGGGGTCGACCTGCAAAACCTGCAGACATGTTTAACCAAAGCTTGTGGTGATCAATTAACAGACTTAGTTTACAGAAGTTTACTCATCCCAGTCTGAAAAGCATTAAAAAAAAAAAAAAACATGTAATAAATGAATGAAGACTAAATGGCAACAGTTACGTAAAGTGAGAACTTCATCAGATGGGTCCGAAGCTCACATCTCCCCTCTACTGGTGATTCTGGGAACAAACACACTTTCTGAAAACTGATCCAGATCTAATCATCAAGTCTGTGACAGAAGTCCGAACATTATTCTCCTGAATGGACCGAAGAGATTACTATGTAACTGGCTGAAGTGGCACAAACGGTTAAAGAGGAGTTTAATGCTGAAAGAGAAAAACAATAAGGTGAATGCGACGAATCGCGTCAATAACAGCTTTCATTTTATTTAGAATCAATATTTATTATCAAATACATTTTTATCAGGAAAATATGTAGTAGTAATAGTCTCACTAAAAATACTGGTGAAACAGCATAGTAATGAACTTATTATTCATTATTATTAATGAATCATTATCAACAAAAAAAAAGCTCAAACAAATATTATTAATGAGTCATTATGAATTAACTCTTATTATTTTAAATAATAAGAGTTAATAATAAATAATAAATAATGTTTATTATTTATTTTTGGTATATACCAATAATATTCATATCAATAATAATAATATTAATAACAATGATAATAAAAATAATAATAATAATAACAATGATCATAATAATAATGATAATAATAATGATGATGATGATGATAATAATGATAAAAAATAATAATAATAATAATGATAATAATTATGATAATAATGATAATAACGATGATGATGATGATAATAATGATAAAAATAATAATAATAACAATGATCATAATAATAATGATAATAATAATAATGATGATGATGATAATAATGATTTAAAAAAAAATAATATTAATAATGATAAAATAATAATAATAATAATAATAACAATGATTATAATAATCATGATAATAATAATAGTGATGATGATGATGATGATGATGATCATAATGATAAATAATAATAATAATAATAATAATAATAATGATTAAAAATAATAATAATAATAACAATAATGATGATAACAATGATGATGATGATGATGGTAATAATAATGATTATAATAATAATAATGATAATAATAATAATAATAATAATAATAATAATAATAATAATAATAATAATAATAATAATAATAATAATAATTCCTCACCAGGGCATCTGTGTGAGATGCTTCAGGAACAATGGGTTTCATTCACAAAGCATTTTTACAGAGAAACTCATTTTGAAGTCTTGTTTTTGTGGTTTTCATGACAAAAACTTCATATGCAGAATATCTTCAGGATATTCTGAGGAACATGTGACTACTGACATGTTTGAACAAAGTTGGCCTTTGTGTTGTTTTCTGCTTTCCAGCTCATTATAATACAATAATTCATTTTTCATAACTTTTGGTAATTTACAGAACATTTTTATTCCAAATAACATATGCCAGATATTGATAGTGTCCTAACCCTATGATTTACCTCAGGGGAAAAGAAACATTTTTTTCATGAGCAGAGGAGGAGCTGGACCAATGAAATCTGATTGGACACTCCAGGTGCCACCTCAGGTGATTGACAGGTCATCGGAGGAGGTCATTGTGAAAATGTTTCACAAATTAAAAAACATGAGAAACCATTTAAAAGTAGTAAAATGCAGCAACAAACAGTAAATTCACGTCAGAATCAAAAATTGAATTCAAACTAGGACCAGCAATTATTGAAATAATAGTAACTGTGAATGCCCATTTATCAAACTTTGCTGAATGATTGAAATGAAATTGCATATGTATGACAAAGTGTGACGAAGCTGCCTTGTCACTGACACCCACCTACCTGACTGTGTTCCGGGTCGTCAGGCCCAGCAAATCTCTCGCAGTCCCACGTAGCCGCTTTAGTTCAGTCATGCCAGGTAGCAGACTAATAGGGGTGCACACCTATTGGTTTTGCTACAAATACTGGGAGCAGGTTATGGGTGGGAAAACTACTGGGGTGTCATCTTCATCTGCTGGGGGGTTGGTGAAAACTGGGTTAAGAGGTTTACCTGTGTTTTATGGCTGGAGTATGCCGCAATGCGGCAAAGACGTCATCGTCCCGTGACTAACAGAGTTTCAGATTAATACACCGTAGTATTATGTTTTTCTATGTTCATCTGTGGAGATATGTATGGGGTTATCTTCATGAACTTTGTTGATGTGGTTTCTTTGGGTGGTCGATATATTGTTGGGACATTTGGGGGAAAATCCCATTTATTTGTAGTCATGGGAAGTTGATGGGAAGGGGCGGGGCATTGTGTTTTTAAGACGCTCATTCAGAGCGGACCGGGGCAGAGTGTGAGGAGTTAGTCGGAGAACTTGGTGTGAGTAATAAAAACGGAGTGTTGATGGTTTGCAGAGCGGGCAGCCATTATAAATATAAACTTGTAAATTGTGTAAATAGCTGGCTGGTCACTGTAAATATCACTGCACTGTGGAGATTGATGCGCACAATAAAACCCACATCAGAAAAGGAGCCACGACTTCGCCACATCATTGTACAACAAACAGAACCCCGTCACAGAAAGTGAAAAAAAAAAAAAAAGTGATATATTTTCTAATTGCCCCACATCAGGATTGAACCATGAACTTCTGCATTGAAGCACACTGACTTACTCACTACACCACTACTCTTAGCCGTTCCCTGGAGAAAGCATTCAAATCTTTTCCAATTGGGATGGGAACGCCTTTTTTTTCCACTTCCAGCAGGGTGTAATCAGCAGGATTGCAAAAACATGTGTAAGGTTGAACTAAACTTCAGTAAAGATGTGACAGACTTTGTTCAATGTTTAATGTGTTTAAGATTTATCAAAGTGTTGAAATGTTGCAGGGAGCATTGTTGGAGTCGAACTGGACACTGCAAACCAAAACCCTGTTGAAGCAGTTTTCAGCTCATTATGCAAAAACCGACCAAGGTCCAAAGCTGCATTTGGTTGGAAGGACTTTCATCCAATCACAAGGCTGAATTATTCTTTTTTTTTTTTTTTTTTTTTGCTAAATATCTCCAAAAACTACAAAGATTTGAAACGACAAAAGTCGTAGCACATTTCTCCTGAAGGAGCTGCAGGGTTTAAGATGTGAACGGCTGAAGTGACCTGAACGACGCAGGAGGAGTTTGGCGAAATAATAATAAAAATGGCCGAACAGGAGAACAGGAGAAAGAACAGAGGAAAAGCAATAAAAGTTACAGTAAACCAGAACTACAGGGAGGAGAAACCATTGATCCCACAGCCAGCTCCACATGGGGATAGCTGTGTTGACACTGTAGATACATCAATATTAGCCAGTCAAAATATCTGAAAGTGATATGTTTTTAATATTAACATGACACTGCTGATAAAAAAAAAATAAAATAAAATAAAATAAAAAAAAAACATGCCGTTTGTTTTAACTTCTGAGAGTTTTAGGCTGTTTAAATGTGTAGGAAGCCCAGAAAGTGTTTTCCTTCTGTGTCACATGATGAGCATGATGTTGATGATGAGCTTGTGATATTTTACTACTTTAATGTTATGCTTTATTATATGTATTGTATTACTTTTGACCTCATGTTCGTACCTCCAAACTTTTACAGCAGCACTCGTGGTGACTGCACAAGTGGCATAGCTGAGGGTCACGGACATGAAGCCGAAACCTCACGGTTCTATTCTAAGTTAAGTCAACACTGGAGTTGTTTCAGAGCGTCTATTGAATTGGATGTCTTCTACATTAAGTGATACTGACTGGATGGCAAGGTGAGACTAGGCCTACCCTAGCTGAAGGCTCTGCACCAGGGCTGCCTGAGCTTCATCCAGGCCGGAGCTACCAAGAATATCTGCTAGAAATGCCACCTAAACAGAAGCCTGACTTCAAATCTGAGGAGGATTATGCCTCATTTGCTCAGGTAAATGAACTCCTACATCAGCAGAAAGAAATGTTCAATGCTTTGATTCAACAGCAGCAGGAGAACTTTAAAGGTTTTGTGAAAATCACTCATTAATCTAACTAAGGAAGTTCAAGAAATAAAAGCGAGCCTAACATTCACACAAAAAGAGGTTGATGACATTAAATCTAAAATAGAAAAACAGACTACCCACTGTGATATACCTTACAATCTGACTTTTTAAAAGTCTGTGAGAGCCTATTAGCTGTTTCTGATAAAACAGAACGTCTAGAGGGGCAAATAAAGAAGAACAATTTGGTCATTGATGGGGTGGAAGAGTCAACAGGAGAAACGTGGGCAAATGTAGAGGAAAAAGTCAAAATGATCTTCACAAAGAATCTGGAGCTGCAAAGAGATATTGAATTGGAAATGGCACATAGAGAGGGGAAAGTATCACTAAACAGTGAGAGACCCAGATCTATTTTAGTAAAAATTTTAAAGGTGAAAGACAAACTAGCAGTCCTCCTGAAAAACCTAAAGGGAACAAAGATCTACATCAATGAAGATTATACAGAAGAAGTAAAGAGGAAAAGAAGGGAATTGATCCCCAAAATGAAAGAAGCTCGGGGAAAAGGTGACATTGCTTTTCTTCGTCAAGACAAGTTGATTATATACCCACACAGCAGTACCCCTAAAGGGCACTAACAGTTGTGCCGATGCAAGTGTTAAACCAGATATGAAATGTATTTTCTTTTTGGTGCAGTATGCCAATGAATGTACACAAAGCAAAAGGTTTGAACATTGGACATATCAACATAAACAGCATCAGAAATAATATTTGAATATACTAGCTGTCTCTGAGACTCATTTACATGATACTTTTGATGATAATGAAGGAATGAGGATTCAAGGATATAATATTTTCAGACGAGACAGAAATAAATATGGGGGTGGCGTGGCCTTCTATGTGCAATCTCATGTAGCTGTGAAGATGACAGAAGATCTAATGAACTACAACATTGAAGTCATATGGCTGCAGATACATATACCTCATATAAAGTCAATACTAGTTGGATGCTGTTATCGACCTCCCAGTGCAGATAGCAAATACCTGATTACAATGACTGAGATGTTGGACTACAGCAGTACTATTGGTTTAGAGATGTATTTCATGGGAGACCTTAACATTGACTGGCTATCAAAAAACTGTTCATTGAGAGCAAAACTATCTGATGCTGCAACTGCAATAGGACTTGTACAATTAGTAAGCATGCCAACAAGAATTTACCCGAAAAATGATGGTACAATTACTTCAACTTGTATCGATTATATTTTTACAAATGCTCCAGAATTGTGTACAAGGACTATCTCTGTTCCAACAAGCTGTAGTGACCATAATTTAATTATTACTTTGCGGAAAGCAAAAATGGAGAAGGTGGGGCCTAGGTTTATTTACAAAAGATCTTTCAAAACTTTCAACTAAGATGCATTCAGGGAGGATGTGAGAAATATATGCTGGTCTAATGTATTTACAGAAACAAATGCTAATGATAAATTAAATTAATTCAACAAAGAATTTATGTCCATAGTTGACAAACATGCACCACTCAGGAGGTTTACAGTTAAGAATATTAAAACACCATGGTTGGATAAAGACATAAAGCTTTTAATGAAACAAAGAAATCAAGCTAAAGAAACAGCAATTTTAACTGGTAATCAAGAAGACTGGAAAGTCTATCGAAACCTACGCAACAATGTCACAAAGCTTAACAGAACTAAAAAGAAATTATATTATGAAAAAGAAATTGAACAAATTAAGTGAGATTATAAAAAAATGTGGAACACAATTAATGATTTGACTGGCAGAAATAGAAAACCTATGCCAACTTTCATTGATGCAGATGGTACATTTTTAACTAATCCTGCAGATGTGGCAAATTTTTTAAATAATTATTTTATAAATAAAGTTAATATACTAAGGGAGGGAATGTCAACAAATTATAATACATCTTGTTTACACATAAAACAAGAAATAATAAAAGATAATATATATATTTTTAAATTTCAAGAAGTAACAATAAGTGAAGTTGAAAATCTGATAAAAAAAAAAAATTAAAAATAAACCACCAGGTGTCGATGAAATGAATGGAAACCTCCTGAAGATGGTAGCTGATTTTGTTGCACCAGTTATCTCATACATCATAAACCTAACCTTAACGACAGGTGTCTGTCCACAAAAATGGAAAAATGCCAAAATTATTCCTTTGCTTAAAAACAAAAAACAACCTTTTTCTGGTAAAAATAGTCAACCTATAAGTCTGTTAACAGCTGTTGGAAAGATCATTGAGAATATTGTATATACTCAAGTTAACAGTTATTTTAGTAACCATGGACTATTTGTTCCAAACCAACATGCCTATGGAAAAGGGCATTCAACTGCAACAGCACTGACCACCATGACTGATGACTGGCTGACAGGCATTGAGGAAAAGAAACTGGTTGGCAGTATCATGCTAGACTTCTCTGCCGCTTTTGATATAATAGATCCCAAAATATTAATCAAGAAGCTACAGACCTATGGATTTGATGATTCTGCTATAACATGGTTTAACAGCTATTTAATAGGCAGAACTCAGACTGTTTTCTTCAATGGTTGTTATTCCAACATCAGAAGTTTGACATGCGGAGTCCCGCAAGGCAGCAGTCTTGGTCCTTTATTGTACAATATTTATACTAATGATTTACCACTTGTTCTCTCAAAGGCCAAGATTGTTATGTATGCGGATGATTCAACAATTTATGCATCAGCTGCTACTGTAGAAAAGTTGAACCGTGTCTTACAGATACAGTTGAATGCTGTTGTTAAATGGGTTAATGAAAATAAATTAGTTTTAAATATTTCAAAGACGCACTGTATAGTAATCGGTTCTGACCATAACATTAACCGAAATCCTCGATTGCATCTTAAAATACAAGATAGCTCACTTCAACATGTCAATGAAACAAAGCTCTTAGGAATAACAGTAGATAATAAATTATCATGGTCAAAACATGTACAGATGTTATGTGCCAAAATGGGGAGCGTGATTACTATGATTAGGAGATACACATATTTTCTGAGAAGAGAAGCTACAAAAGTAATGATACAGGCTCTAATTTTATCAAACCTTGACTACTGCCCGACTGCATGGTCTAATACTTCAACTGAAAATATGAGAAAATTACAACTAATACAAAATAGAGCAGCACGTCTAGTACTTCATTGTGATTATTACACCAGCACTAAACTTATGCATCAAAAATTAAAGTGGTTATGGGTTCATGATAGGCTTTTATACTTCTTATTGTGTATGTTCAGGAATGTTTCTGTCACTAAAGTACCACAGACTCTCTGCCAAAATCTATTGTTTAGTTCCAGCATACATGATTATGCAACTAGACATGCATCTGCAAACAAATTTATTTTACTAAGAGCTGTGAAAAATTACAGGAAAAGAACATTTGCATATAGGGGCATGAATGAATGGAATCTACTGCCTAAGCAAATTATTTGCATGCAAAATCAAGATTAAAAATTTCTCTTAAAGAGTTTATTCTACTAAATGGATGACTCTTTGGAAAATAGTTCTATGATGTTTACTAATAAATATAAATTTGTAAAGTTACTAAATACCACTAGTAAATTTACAAATTAAATATTGAATACAGATTTACTAATTAAACATAGTGATGTGCTCTTCTGTTCCAGATTAAAGTCCGTAATTTGAAATAATCATTTATCTATTGGATGTTTTTTTTTTTTGTTTTGTTTGTTTTTTCTTTTTTTTATTGATTTATTGTACTGAAAAATGTACTGTTGTGTGTCTTTTCTACAAAGAACTGTTTTATCAGCTGTACAATGGATTGTATAATGGTTGTTGTATGTCAATGTAATATTATTGTATTTTTTTATGGACCCCAGGAAGAATAGCAGCAGCATCTGCTGGGGCTAATGGGGATCCAAATAAATTAACAAACAAACAAACAAACTTTTATATTTCATATAATTTTCAAAATTTTGAGAATGTAAACAATCTTTCATTAACATGTAGTTTAATTCTTTTATTCATTTAAAAAGTTATTTTATCTTATTTTTGTTTAATTTACTCTTCACTTTAATTTAATTATGTTTTTAAAACATTTTATTTCAAGTATTGATGTTGTTGAGTTTTATTTATATTCCATACTGCCCTAGAAGTAAAACTATTAATGCACATTGAACAATAGTAATTTTCCTTCCATCTATCGGTATCGATTTTTTTTTTGGGGGGGTAAAATAAAGGCAAATTAATCGATGACAGATAATCTGATGGTATCGTATCAACAGGAACAGTTTGGGTATCATTCATCTCCAGCTCCACATACTGCAAGAAAACCTTAGTATGGACCTTTTTAAACTTGTTACGATTATTTCCACCAGGAAATTCATATTTTTAGAGTTTTATTTCTCCTATCTCTCTAATGTCACCATAGTTATCACACAGATACAGGCGTCAACATACAGAGCCTCTCTGTGATCATGTGACTCCAACAAGGAGCCGCTGGTGACGTGCGAATCAGAAGTTACAACACTGGATGAGGACTGGGAACTGGTTTGTAAAATGCAATGGGAAACTACCAGTTTAACCAAATGGAGAGACTTTGGTTGAAAAAAAAGTGTTTTTCATTTTACTTCTCCAGCCCAAAAGAAACCCGGAGACAGAGGAAGTGGTTGTTGCAGATCATGTGGCCGGTCATTTCCATCTATTCTGGGTCTGCCCAAAGTATCCTGGCAAGCTTCCCACAAATATCTAGAAAATGTTTTCTGTACACGAATCCGCTTTGATTTTTATATTTATAACCAGGCTTGGAATTTCCTAACATAATCAGATTCCTGATATTTATCAGATGAAGGCTTACTGAGAATTATATTAATGGCAGCTAAGAAAGGCTTGAAATGAGAAAATGGCTCCAGGCAGATTTAAAGAAGTGTACAATATAAGCTTATACTGTCACGGAGAGGCTTCAGATGGATAAATTTAACCAGGTTTGGTTCAAATGGACCCTGCATATAGAAACTTACAGAGAGAGTGGATTTTGTTTTTATAATGTGTATTATTAGAGATGTAGTTGAAATGTATTTCCACTTGTCAGGTTGTTTATGTTTGTTCTTTTTACTTCTGCAGTTTTTTGCTTCTTATTTTCTTCGTTTTACAAAAAGAAGAGAAAGAAAAAGGAAAGAAAGAGCAACTATCTTTTGTGTTTGGCAGAAATAATGACTTAAAGGTAGAGTATGTAAGATTTTCAATATTTTCAAAATAAATTAACTAAAGAAAATAACTACAATCATAATTAGATAGTTTTTTAAACATGTAGGTTCCAGTCCGTCCATATTTGATGCGTTATTAAATTACAAGTTTAATTAATGACAAAGACCCTTCTTGTCATTTATTATTAAGCCCATTTATTGCAGAGCGGCTCTGAGCTACAGCTCACAAGCAGTTCCTGCCTTCATTGGAGCTGGCAAGGGTGAGGGGTGAGTTTTGCTCATTACTGCCAACCTGTGGTCGTTTGTGGAGGTAGCAGTTTTGTGGTTTTGCTCACGACCTGGTGTTTGCCACCTGGTGGTGGAGAGAATCGCCTTGAAATCTTACATACTCTGCCTTTAATGTTTGTACAACCAGGCTGATGTATATATAAGTTCTGTCCCATGGGTAACAGTGGCTCAGGTGGTAGAACTTCTTGTCTTGTGACCTGACGGTCGGTGGTTTGAGCCCTGCTCCCATACACTGCTGCAGCCGTGAGGAGGCCGGTTCCCAAGCCTGGATAATTACAGGAGGTCAGGAAGGGCATCTGGTGTAAAATGTGCCAATTCTGTCCAGATTTTATTTATTTTTTAATGTGTAGTGTTTAATTTTAAATTGTGCAGTGTTGTTGTTTGTTACTTTACTGTTCAGCACTTTGGGCAGCTGCTGCTGTAGAAATGTGCGATATAAATAAACTTGAACTTGAATGATTCATTCATTGATGACTGCTGGGATAGGCTCCAGATTCCCCGCGACCTTTCATCGGACCAGGTGGTTTGGATGATGAATGATTTCATGTTTATTTTCCTCTGTGTCTGTCTGTACTGCCTTTCAGCCCAACAGTGTTTTACAGGTATTTTCAGGTGTTTACCTGAATATTAGAGACAATCAGCACATCTGTTTAATGTGTTTTCATCAGTCGAAGAGGAAAATTACAAACATTGCATCCTTGTTTGTCCTGGGTCAACAAATATCTTGACCCAGGACATGCTCGGGGGGATTATATACTATTTCTATTGGCTGGGCTGGTAAGGATGGATGGGCGGATGTATGAAAATGTTTATATTTTTGAGGAAACTTCTTAAAAACGAATCCAAGAAGATTAATTAAAAAAAAAAAAAAGACATTAAAAAGACAGAATGACATCTAATGACCTTATTTTGAACAGAAGCGACTGTGACTCTCCAGCAACATGTTGCTGTAATTGTTATATACTTTGTTGTGGCCTCTTACAAAACTTTTAAACTTTTTAAAGTTTAACAAATACATTTATTGCAATTATGCTGATTGAACCAATTGTTTAAATATTAAGCATTTACCCTATATATAATATTTATTTACTGCTGCATGTATAAAACATTCAGTACAACTTCAGCAGTTCTGCAGCGCCCTCTGCAGGACAAAGTAATCACTAACTAAACTAAAATGTCTGTCTGCTGAGTCATTTCGGTAGGAAAACAAATATTTATAAAGAAAATCACGTAGTCAGCAAATCCTTTTTTAGTTTATTACAGAATTTATGAAAACTGAGCAGCCACAATCACCAGTGTCATCAGATAAAGTGCACTTTATCACAGTAGTGTCATAATCGTAGACTCAGTCATAGTCGACAGACATGACAACATCCGATCCTACTCAGTAATGCACATGATGACTAATGCACACTTAATAATGCACAATATATATTTATATACAATTTAGCTCTGTTTACTAAGCAACACTTTGGCTGACACACACACATTACAAAGCATGCTGCTGTCGATATAAAAGTGTTTTTGAATGAAAAACATACACACATGTAAACACTCTGATGTGCAAAAGGTGTGGACTAAAGTTACCACTTTCATTTATAGCTGACATTCGGGTAGTGTTAAATTACATTCAGTGTACAGCTGTAGAGTTGGAAAACATCATCTTATAAATATATCTATTAGTTTGGAAAATATTGCACATTTTATGTTTTGCTGAGAGCTAGCTTATTAAGTTGATAGCAGTTTACACTTATGTCAGTATGCTAAACATACAGCCACAGGTAGTTAGCTTAGCACAAGGACTGGGTTTAGCTTTAAATTCATTAAAAATTACCCCTTGTCATTGTTAGTGTTGTCTTAACCATCAAAACAATCACGTTACATTAAAGTATTAAATTTTCAAACATGAAATTATTTTTCTTCTCTTTTTTTTTGTTTTGGTCCCTTGGTAGCTATTCGTGTATATTTTACTGATTCAACCAGTTAGCTTAGCACACTAAAACAGTGTTGATCTTAGTTAAGCTAAGGTAACTATTAAAATCTCAGTATATAATACTTTCAGACTGATCTATTTATTTTCATGGCAGAATCATTTATTTTAAATTATCTTACTTCTATTGTTAAAATCCAACCACTGTTTAGTGCAATCAGGGTTAAATTTCTAGCTAGTTAGCTTTGCATTATTTATGCTAACCAGCGGAACATCAGTACAAACTACTGACTGAAACAATGTTTTTCCAATATTAAGGAGCCTTCTTTTTTATTATTATTTTCATTTTCTAGTCAAGTAAAACCAAATTCTATCTTTTAGAAATAAAGAATCCAAGTAGGTATAGAGGCCCATTAGCTTAACACACAAAATATGTTTAATTTTGAACCTAAGCTATAGCTAAAATAATTTCTAACAATTTGTTTATTTTCTTGATGAAGTTATTCATTAAATTGTTAAGATTTTCCCAAAGTACGTCCATCCAGCTAGTCTAGTACAATGAAGGGTATTGAGGTTGAGTTTTAAGCTAATAAATACATGCTATTTTTCATTTTGTATTGATCATAAACACAATTAAATTACTCATTTAAACATCATTTTCAAAACTTAAATACTTTTCCTTTATTTTCCAATCTTTTAATGCTAAATTATTTTACATTAACTAACTTATTTTATATTTACTGATTTATGAATATAACTAGTTAGCACATGAAACAGGATTAATCTTGGAGCTAAGCTAATCTAACAACTTATTCAGTCAGTGTATAGACACTTATACTTAATTTCAGACTATTATTTATATTCCTAGTAAAATAATAAATTATCCTAATTTCCTTGATAAAACCACAACCATTTATGTTGCCACACTGATAGCTTGGTAGATCTTTGTGCTAAGCTAACATAAGTCCTTTGAGCATGAGCGTATAATTGTTATTCTTTTTGTTTGTTTGTTTGTTTGCTGGAAAAGTATAAACTGAGAATCATATTTAAAAAATTCAACTATCATATTGTAAATATGTTCCTCCATAAAGCACAATAACCCCAAGAACTGCACTGAGAAATACTTCTGAGGCAGGTTTCCACAAGTGGGTGCAATACAGGTCATTGATTGTACAGAGAAAATACTAGACAAAAATATTCAAACATCCTCTACTGGGCTAAAAACAAATCCAATTCAGTAAGAAAATCACAGTATTTAGTTAAAATCCCCCTGTACAAGAAGCTGGGACTGAAGCAGTTGGCAGTGTTTGCAGTACAAAGGCCAAAGAAAAGGCCCCAATGCCAGAAAGATGGATGAGAAATGAGACTGGATTAGAAATGTAACATAATTTCTCTCTGATTCTTACAATCCAGCGAGTTTAAAAGCTTACGAACATTTACTTTACACTTAGATATGGTTTTCTGAGATAGTGATCAAGAAAACACGTCAATCAATGCAGAAAAATTATAGATATTATCTGTACCGTGATATATACGTGAAAGTATTCAAACACAAGTAGTGAATCCAGTGAACCTGAATCAACACACTACATTGTATAACACATACAATCACCAGTTTTACAAAGTCACTCCATGTTAACTCGTTTGTGTGTCATTAAACACTTTGTCAGCCTACGTCTACAACAGAAATTTAGATCAAATCTCGATTGTTTCTTCTCAGACCTATGATCTAATCAAGCTGTAGATCAACTGAAAGCAAGTCAAGTTTAATTGAGCTTACTTTTGTTTTTACATTAACACTCTACTGCCCTCCTTAAGTTGCTCGTTGGTTCCACAATTTGCCCTCATTAGCCAACCTCTGGTTTAGCTGACAGAGCTGCCGGAGGAAGCCATCGTTGGGTCCGATTTCTCTTTTCTGTCTCACCATGGCCAGAGCGGTGTGAACGTCCATTTTCTGGCGAAGCATCAGGTAGGCGATGACTAAGGTTGGCGAGCGGCTGTAGCCTTCCCTGCAATGAACATACACTTTACCTGCAAAAGAAAGAAAAGACGTTTTTATCAAAATCTCAGCACTTATAAAGAACACAGAAGTTTCCATTCTGTTTTCTTTACTGGAAAAATGATGCATTAAAATGACTGGATAGAAAAAAAAAACTTTTATCGCTGACAAGTTTAACTGAGGTGAAAAAAGAGAAATGGTTGAAAGGAAAGTAGCTATGGGTGCTACTGCCACACATATTACAATCACTTTGTGTTTATTCCACTTCTTATTCAAGCATCCTGTTTCTCTGCATTATTGTATAATGTATATTATTGTAAAAATACAATAATGTGATTGAATACTTTTATTTAGTGTTTATAACCGGACATTGGCGTCATCGTGCCTCTTCTGTCATTCTCTGAAACACACACACCATACTGTAGCTGTGTTTACATCTTACAGCCCCTTGTGCCGGGCGGACACTGTGCGATTTTAGAAATCTGACTGTCGGGGAAATGCTCCCACTGCACGGTTTGTCCCTCCTACTCTATTTGACCCTACGACATGTGTACTCATACTGTACGACTGCTGTCAGCCACGACTATTGACAACCATGACTACTTGTCGGAGTCGGTCAGTGTGTGACGGCACGACGTGCTCGAGTGTGAACAACGAAAAACAAAGGTTCCTAGTTCCTATGACAACCACAGCGTGCCTGACAACAAGATGGCGAGCAGGCAGCAAGTTGTTGCAGTTGTGTGCGCTGTCTTGTGTGCTGAAACAAAATAAAAAAAGAAAACCTCGTGTTCTCTCCATATCTCTACTAATCTCTCTTCTAGCAGCTGTGTCCACCGCACACGTCTGAAGTTGGGGTTGCCCGCCATTGTTTAAAGCTCCACCGGCGTCTTCTGGGCAGGTGCGAACGTAGAATCGTGACGTAACACCACTCACACTGTACGAGCGACGGCAAAAATTTCTGACATGCCAGAAGTTTGATCGGAAGGTCGCAGCATCATCGTTAGAATGTAGCAGCAATTAATCCTTCCTCGTGAGTGTTCTCACACTGTACGGCTCACGACCTCCCGACCGGACATCCCGGCGCTACGACGTTTCCACGATGACGCAGCGTGGTCTGCGACAGCAAAATCGTGGTGAAATCGCCTCGAAACCGCACAGTGTCCGCCCGGCATTACTCACACCAATTAGGACCATAGCTGTCACCACGGCCACAAACTTGCTCCGTCTTTGTAAAACGGCTGTCCCACTGAGGCATGGAGGGTAGCTGCTGTGATACCCATCTAAATTTCTTCTGAATTGTTCTCATTTTTAAAATTTAATCACCTTTAATCTATACAGGTAGGGCTGGGCAATATGACGATTTGTATCCTTTGGACGATAGAAAACATCTATCGTTTCATTTGAGGCTCTGTTGTTTACGCCACGATAAGGTGCTTCACTGCAGTACTGCAGTATGCAATTTACGGCATGCACGCTGCAATATATGAACAAACATGGAGGAAGACGGTAGCAGACATGTTTCAGAGCAGGATAATTCACTAAAAGATGAGCAGCCAACCAAAACCGATGAGCTTGTTCCTGAAACAGGGAAATTTCTGTTGCATGGATGCGGTTTGGATATAAAAAGACCAACGTGGAACCGACAACAGACTAGCTCACAGTCCCAACAACGGACTCCGACACAGCTAACTCATTTTATCACCTGTGCAAGAATGAGGATAAGAATACATAATAAAGAATAGAGTCAACCAGCAAAAACAGCATCAATTGGCAGCAAAAGCTCTCATAATAAACTCCAGACATAAAGGCTGCAACGGGCTTTTACCCGTGGAACACCATACGGCCATAGTTCCCCCAGATGGAAGGAGATCACTGCTGCTGTTGCCTAGCAACATCTGACACATAACTGATGACTGACACTAAATTACACAAACAGTTTTATATGGTTATGGGGATATAAAATGAGCTGAATCGGGATATGAGATTTTGGTCGTATCGCTCAGCCCTAGATGGAAACACATAAAATATGTTTTTGGACCAATTTATCTAAAAATTCTTGGAAACGATGCACTGCAAAACAGGTCAGAGCGGTGCCACTTGCAGCTTTTCTTTTCTTTTTTATTCAAGTTATTAAGAAAGTTTAGGTATAATTTAATTCTCTACCGGCCTGACCTCTGCTATATACTCTTCCAGACCCTGCAGAGCGAGCTGTGTCCATGTGTAAGTTTAACGACACCTAGTGGCGGGCAAAGAAACTACTTCCAAAGCTGTTTTAAAATTAATAAAACATTCTCATTAATTCTCATTCCCTCCTAAAATGGCTCTGCCATCAATCTGTAAATGTGATTGTAGTGAAAATATAACATTTTAGTAAAATCAGCATCACTTTCAACAGAAACTCGCTCTATGTAATAAATTTCATTGTAAATTAAAAAACTCCCAGTCCTCACCAGATGAATTATTTTCAATTATTTAGCCTTTTTCTTGTGTTTATACACAGAAATCATAATAAAATGTAATCTTGCAAATTTCTGAAAGAGAAAAACATTGAAAGACTTTCAAACAGTGTTGAGGAGTGCTTTTCATCTCAACTCTCATCCTCTGACCTTTTCCATTCTTGTACGCCAGAGCCTTCTCAATAAAGTCTGCTGCCTCTTCAAAGTAGATGCTGATATCGAAGTGGTCGGTGTCACTGGCTTTTACGCCGTGGTAGACGATGCCTGTGCCGGCGTAGTACTCAGAGTTGGTGTTCACGTGCATGAAGGAATTCCCCTCTGCTGCGTTCAGGATGTGGGTGATGCCCAGGCGCTTCAGGCGGATCACATTCATCGCCACGAATCTGCATGGAGTGGTTTGGGGAAAAAAAGACATATTCACCATGATGATTTCCCATTGAGCTAAATTTCATTTCAAAAACTATACAAACATCTGTATTTGGACGGAAACCGAACAATATTTCAGGACAAGGTTGTAAAATTTCAGATTTTGTGTGGGATTTTTCCATTTAAAAAAAAAAAAAGATCTCCAATCAATCAAACTTTATCTATACAGCTCTTTTCATTCAAAAGTAGCTCAAAGTGCCTTACATCATAAACACATCTTTAGAATATATATATATATATATATATATATATTATATATATATATATATATATATATATACATATACATATATATATATATATATACATATACATATATATATATATATATACATATATATATATATATATATATATATATATATATACATATATATATATATATATATATATATATATATATACACACATATATTATATTATATATTAGGGCTGTGACGATATGCTTTTGTCCCGATTCGATTCGATTCCGATTTTTTTGGGTGCCGATTCGATTTAAATTGCGATTCTCACAATTCTTCAATATTGCTAATTTTTGTAGATTAAAAGCAAGAAAAATGTATAAAACTTTTTTTTCCTCATTATTTCTCTTGATTTCAATTAGGGAAAACAACACAGTAGCTAGAACATCATTCTGCTACTATAATACCCAAGATGACAAGTAAAAAGATCAATAAAAACAATAAAAAATGACCAAAATTTTGTAATGAATTTTATTTATTTGGAAAAAAAAAAATCATTTTTTTGTTAAAAAAAATTTATTTTAAAAATGTGAAACAAAAAAAATCCCGATTTTTGATTTTTTGATTCAATTTTCCCACCCCTATTTTATGTATGTATAAACCATTATAGACTCAAGGTAAAAACAGAGTTCAAGAACATACACCTGATCACACACGTCACTTGTCAGGACAAAACAACAGAAGGAGTTCTTTAGAGTTTAGCGACCAAGAAGCGCGACATGTAACGTTCAGCTTGGTCAATCAGTGCCGCTGGGTGGTTTTACTAACTTATTAGTGCAAGGTGTTGGTTAAGACACTCACATTTTCATACATTAGTCACATGAACTAATTTATTTCTTACAATGAAATTAGCCTTTGGAAATTAAACCAATATGACCCATCTCTTGCGTAATATTATTAATCTAACAATATCAATCTATAGGTGCCTTTGCATTACACCGAGAATTGCACAAAAACTAAATATCGCAATAAAAAATGCTCATGGAAACACCAACATTTCAAAAAAATAAAAAATAAAAAGGACTCAAATATCACTAAAAAGTGTTTACGCTCTTATGAGATGGTTTTTTTTTAGACGTTTTGATACAGAAAAATATCGCAAAACTGTAACGGAAACACTTTTTTGCATTTAATTGTCCCCATATGTGACATGAGGGTCATGACCAGTTCCTTTCCGGTAAAGATGGCGCCATGTGGAGCAAATTATAGTGAATTTCAGAGTATTAGAAAAGAAAATGAGGCAAAAAAAAGCTTCAAAAAGCCGTACCAAATTCTGAATTTAATCGTTAGAGTACTCGATTACTCGTGGAAATAATCGACAGAGTACCCGATTCCAAAAGTAATCGATAGTTGCAGCTCTAGAGCTAATAGCCACCATCAAGCAGGTAAAGAAACAACACGACTAAACTCATCCAGTTTTCTTTCATGTAGTAACTATAAGGGACAGTCAGCGCTTTCACCATACTGGTACAAAGAGGTTGAACCTAATCCATGCATTTCGTTCTTTGGGGTTGACTATTATAAACAGCTCACAGTTTGAGCTTTTTTTTTTTTTTTTTTTTTTTTAACTTTTGGGTCATTATAGACGATGCACTTTATGATATATGACATCAAAACTTGTATAAAAAAGGTGCATGGTTCTCGTTATATCTCCTCTCCTGCTGCCGCAGAGGAGGATGTGCTACTTTTCACTGTGATCTTGTGGTATTGTTGCATCTCTTGGCACATCCTGCCGGTGAAATGAAGAAGCTAAAAATAGTGGATTCAGACTGAAGTCAAGACAGCGGAGCCGAGAGAGAAACATCAAGAAGTGCAGCTCAGAGGGAGTCATGAGTGGGCGATCTTCACTCAGCTTCAAACAAGTGTGTGTGCTCCATCCTGATGGGTCTCACATTCCCTCCCCCAGAACAGCCATTTGGGAGTTTTTGTTACTTTGTGACTGCTTTAAAAATGCAAGCACAATAAAACCAGCACCAGAGAGACACTTAAATGACTCATCGTTCTAAAAATAAAGTTTTTGTTTTAGCTTTCAGCTCAGTTATGCATAATTTAGAGCCCACATTACCTCGTATCTCTGGAATATTCTCTCCGCAAACTCCACCTAACGTGTACCAGCATTTTCAAAACAGCAATTTTTAATGGATTTAAACGTCCATTTTATTGTTTCAGAATGTCAATTACTTTTTCAATCCAGATATTTCAGCATTCACGTCTTCTTTTATTTTCAGTTTTAGAGGTAAGTACCTTCAGACAAAGCATGATCCAAAATATTTTAGCCACAACCATAGACTGGACGTAAGAGATGGGCGGAGCCTCCGTGATGTCACCCGCAGGTTTCTGAAGAGATGAAGGCTGTTCCCACAGTCGCCATCTTGACAGTGTAACGTGTCATCACTCCCGTTAAATGTAAAAACGGGTAAAGATGAGGGCTGTAAGCGTGGGGAAGGATGATTGGCATCTATCAAACTCTGTTCTGCCTGTAGCTAAAAGCTAACTGAGCTAACAGAAGATAACTAGCTAACAGAGAAAGTTGTATTAAAGCTACATTATGCTATAAGCTGGGTAAAAACTGCAGTTGTGCTACATTGCTCCTTCTTGTAGCCGGCCATTGGGTACCTGTCAATCAAAATGACATGCCCATAATTATGCCGAAGTTGAGATAGTTGCGATAGTCATGTTTACAACTGTAAACATGACCCAACAGTTGTCATGAAGGTAAACCTTACCGAATAAAGCTAAAATGTTTTTTTAACCAGGCTGTAAACATGTTCATGTCACATGTCTACTTCTGCATGTTTTAACATGAAGCATAGTCGCGGACAGCCACCGAACTCCATAAGGTGGCTAGCTACCATTTGCTCCGGGTTAGCTTGGTTAGCTCTTAGCTACAGGCAGGTTGGAGTTTCATTGACGTCAATAATCACCCCACACTCACACGCCCCCTATAGAGTCTACCGCTTCACTGTTTTTTTATTTTCCGGGAGTGACAGCGTGTGTGACGCTACCAAAATGGCAACAGTGAGAACCACCCAACAAGCTTCAGCTCAGCTTTTCTGAAACCTACGGGTGACTTCGCAAACGCTCTGTCCATCTTTTATACAGTCTATAAAAGGCAGCTGCCACATTTCTCACCATTTTTACTACAGTTTTTGAAAGGACAAAACTTTGTGTGTGAGGCTTTGAAGCTGTAGTCTTCCTTTTTTTTTGATGGGAAGCACCTTTTGGGAACACCGACAGTACATATGTACTTGCTGTTGTGGTGCAGTCATCACTGCACCTGAAATCCCTGGATCTGGAGAATTTTGGCCATTGACGGCCACCGTCCATTCATAACTGTGCTTTGCTTTTGGAATCGTTTCTATGTGTGACTTTACAGCTGGATAAAAGTAATTCTTACATCCTGTACCTTTTAATATTAAACTAAATGAGCCCTAGAAAAAAACAACCAACCTGTGGAGGCAGATGTCCTTCCCAAGTCCTGGTTGCTAAAGGTTTTCCTCTCTACCGTGGTCCAGCTCAGGATGGAGGATTGAATCCTCAATCCTCCATCCTTGTCAATGCAATCTGTGGACTTTCCCAGCTAGATTTTTTTTTCCATTGAGATAATATGGACCATGACATAAGATATAGTCCAGTTCATTTCAGTTCACTGTAGTATGATGATAAATCCATAATTGCAACTATATGAAACTGAATTTAAATCACATGTTTACCAAATATAGGTGGAATGTAGGTTTATTGTCATCATTATTTTATCCTAGGTTTTTGTGGTGTTATTGTTTTTATCTAATTTGCGATTATTTTATGCACATATTCTTTTCTGTGCAGCCATTTGGCTGCTTTTAAATGTGCTATAAAAAAAAAAGAATATAAAAATATGATTCTGAACATAAACTTCCAGCAGCTGCTCCCACGCCATGCTGGCTGCACTGTATTACAGTTTCTTTCCTCCAGACTCTCAGGAATCAGGTTAACCGTGGACACTACAGCTGTTTTTAATTCAACAAGAGACAGGTTTGCTGCTATTTTCAGCCTCATCCACAGCAGCCATCTTCCTGCTTCTCCTGGCTTCTGGAAAACACTCCACCCACCTCCTAAAAACAGTCTGCCACAGCCCACCATGTCTGTCCTACATCACCCAAATAACAACTACTTACATCAAAAACAAGGATTCTTTTCCCTTTACAGTAAATCATTTTATTCTTATCTTAAAAAGGGATAAAAAATAAATAAATAAATAAATAAATAAAGACATTTCTCCAAAACAGACACTGTTTTCAGCTTGATCCCTGCTGCAAACCAAGAAATAATAAGCTTTAATTCCCAGTAACTGACACTGTACAGTCGTATTAACAGCATTTCTTATTCATTATAGGACTTGACAAAAATAAATGTGGTTCTGTTGTTGTTGTTGTTGCAGTAATTCCAGACACAATCATGCGGACAGAAGTGGTTGACCTAAATCTGAGCGACTGGTTCAGAGAGCTCATGTATAAATGCTTTGAAGGGGAATAAACATAAACATGGAAATAATAAAGACTGACTTACGCGTTGCCGATGTAAATCCTCGGGTAAACCTCGTGGAAGTGTTTCGTTGGCCAGCTGTAAAAGCCGCTGTCGTCCGTCAGGAGGTCGTTGAGTTGCTGCAGGGACACCTCGAAGCTGGACGTGTCAGGAGCTGATGTCCTCACGTGCTGCTTGTGTTTATTCTTCATGTTAGAAGAAGACTGAAGCAAGACCTCCAGCAGACGCATTTAGAGGCTGTGAGGTAGTGGACGTGGCAGACAGGTGTCGGTTTACGAGGACAGAGAGAAGAGGAGGGGCGCAGGTCTGCTTTCTGGTCGCTTCTCCAGCTGCTCTGACTGAACTGAGGCTGGAAAACTGAAGCAGATCCACGGCCGCTCCCAGAGAGGCGGCGGCCCCACGTTGCGGGTGCCCAAGACCCAGTCAGAAGTTGGGGGGAAATGGGGCTGGACATATTAATCCAAATGTAACCAGTAGGGGTGGGAAAATCGAATCGAAAAATCGTAAATCGGGATTTTTTTTTCTTCACAATTTTAAAATCGTTTGTTTTGTTAAAAATTTGATTTTTTTTTTTTCAAATAAATAAAATTAATGCGCTATGAAATTTTTGTAATTTTTACTGTTTTTATTTAACCTTATACTTGTCTTCTTCGGCATTATAGCAGCAGAACGATGGTCTGGATACTGCATTGTTTTTTCCTCATTAAAATGAAGAAAAATGACGAGCAAAAAAACTCTTTTATACATTTTTTTTGTTTTTAATCTACAAAAGACAGCAATATTGGAGAATTTTGAGAATCGCAATTTAAATTGAATCGGCACCCAAAAAATCGGAATCAAATCGAATCGGGACAAAAGCATATCGTCACAGACCTAGTAACCAGTGCCACCTGGTGGGTGGAGGCTGCCTCTTTGAGTTTATAAAACACAAGAATTGTGAGGAGGTGCCAGGTGTTTTTGAGGCTGGTGATGAGGTGAGCCCCGTGGAGAGTGAGCTTGGTAAGCATTTTGTTTTTAACATGGATGGTTTTCTTGTTTTCAGTAATATTTGAATGTGGTTACTTTTAATATCATTTTTGATATTGCAGTCTGGCCACACAAGATTTTAAAGAAGGTTCAACCTCTTTATGGCTTCGCTGTGTGGGGGGAACCGACGTGGCAGGTGATTTTCATAATTTGAGCATTTTTAATCGTGAAGTATTAAAATGGTTTGTATTTTGAAATGTTTAGTTAATTGTTTTTGTATTTTAAAGTTGCTGAATGGTTTTCATCACTGTTTCCTGCTGTCCTAAGATTTTGGTTTAGGTTTTAGTTTTGTTAAAGTAGTTAGTCCGCCTCACATCTGATAATCCAATACCATTCAACATGCCCTGCAAGGCCAGGCGGACTAACTACTATAACAAAACTAGAATCAAGTGTATCAATACAGCGACATGGCTGGTGTCGATACTGTTCGATACCAGTGATGAGATTTTTTTTTCTGGCTGAGGGCTTTACAGGGAAAGAGCCAAAGGATGTGGATGAGAGCTAAGCGATAGTAAGTTTTGCTCTTGCTTTGCTAATTTGCACTGTTGGCTTTATTTATTTATTTATTTAATTTTCATTATTATCAGTGGTGATTAGTGAAAGAAAATAATGGAGTTAATTCATTAATTTATTACATTTGTCATCTTATATATTGTTTAAAAAAGCTTCAGTTTAAATATCTCAGTTTAGTTTGTTAAAAAAAATTTAAATCTAATTACTAAAATCCCGCAATATTCTTCTGAAATGAGTGCAATCATTCATGCTCCACTTTTCAAACCAATCAGACCTTTAAACAACATTTTTCACTTTCCACCAGAGGAGAGGTCGAGACACACACACACACACACACACACACACACACACACACACACACACACACTGCAATTTGCTTTGTATCTGCTTTCTGTATTTATTTAGCTTGTTATAAGAGTTAAGGTCCATTTATGCTCATGAGAGACAACCGATACGGATACAGACGGAGAGTTTCATCCGTCTCCTGTTTGTATTATTTGCTCTGTTTCCAAGCGGCTTAGTTGTCTGTAACTTGACGGAGAAAACAAAGCAATACCACCGGAAATTGTGGGGGCGGTGTTGAGTTGTGTAGCCAACACACAACCAATGAAAGGAACCAACAAAGAAGAAAAGAACCAGGAAGAAGTTGGTGCCAAATCAAAAGAACGTAAAACAAACAAGCTGCTTATTTTGAAACAAGATTTACAGGAGTCAAGAAAACTCTGAAACAAGTTTACTGTGCAGGAAGATATTTTATTGATGAAGAGATTCTAGAGAAAAGGTAAAACAACAGGCGAGGCATTAATTAAATCTAAAGTGCAGTTTGTCGTTAATCAAGCTGAAGCAGAGAAGAAGAAGTAGCTCATGTACCAGCTCGACTCGGAGGAGAAACGACCAGGAGAAGGATGAAGAGGAGGAGGAGTCATGTTAGAAGTTACAAGCAGATTTCACCAGTTTGTGACACCAGACCAGCTGGAAACACCAGGAGAGGCAGATGACCTCTACCTCTAATCAACCTGAAGCTTTAGAAGGTTTCTCTGTAGTTTAAGTGAAATATCTCATTGGTTAAAAAATCTTTTTGCCATTTTCCAGATGCTAATCCTCTCATCTCCTCTGGGAAACTGATCAATGAAGTGTGCCTTATAACTCCTCCTTATCTCCATCCCCTAAAGCTTCCTAATACCGACCGATCTGCAGTTAGGATAGCATCTAAGAGGACAGGCGGTAAAAGCAGACCCCCTCCCGGCCCCTGGTCGCGCCGGTTGCCTCTTCAGCAAAGCTCAGGTTGCCTCTTGTCTGCGCGGCAGCGAAGGACCTTCAGGAAGCTGTCGATCTTGTGGGTGTCCCGGCGGAGGCAGGACAGCAGGAAGTTGAAGTTGATTAGTTTGGTTATCTTGTCGTGTCCCAGGTCGGTGCCCCCTCTGTAGGGCAGTGAGAAGATGGCCTGAGCAGGCGAGCCCATCTGGACAGAGGGAAGCGCCGTTAGGATGGAAATGGACAAACGTTTCAACCATGACGGCAGCAGCGAGAAGAAAACCCTTCCTTACCCTCCCAGACAGGATGTTCAGACCGTCTTCCAGGGTTCGGGAGTGTTCCTGCATCTGCTGGAGCTGGTTGGAAATGCTGCTTTGGGCTGGGTGGGACAGACCATTAACGGAGCTGGACAGGACCAGCAGGGGGTCCGTCCAGGCTTGCAGCAGGGATCGAGCCAGCGACATCAGCTCTGGCTCCTGGAACAGAAGTCAGAAAAGTCGACGGTTTCCATGATTGATGTGATTGATGGAGAAGGAAGGAACGGAAACGAAGAGCCGTCTGACTTACGGATACTTGCAGCGTTTGCTGTTTGTCGTTGGGCGTCTGCAGCGAGGAGGTGTGGCACATTTTCATCCGGCTTAGCGTGGGGTAGGAAGCATCCTGGGCAGAAGAGACAACCGCAATGAGGCGGGCAGAACATTTAGTCTCTGAAAGAGCTGCAAAGCCAGCAGGGCATGCTGGGAAACCCCGTGCATTGAAGTCCACACCACTGGACACACACACACATAAGTTCTACACTCCGAGGACAGACTGACCGTATCCTGGGCGAGCATGGTGCTGAGCATGGTGCTGAGGGAGTGCAGTTTGTCGGAGTGCTGAGAGGCTCGATCGAGGAGGTTGCCGATGGGGATGGCTCTGCACATGGCCACCATGTACACCACTGGAGCAGGAAACAGCGTTAAACTGGAGCCGCCCAGTCAGGTCATCGTTTTTTCAGCTCATTATTACTTACGGTGTTGTCTCTACATTATGTTGTTGCTTCTATTAATTTAAGGTTTTATGTTCAGATTTTTGTCATTCTTATTTGATTTATTTATTATAAGATTAGTTATTCATAAACACATTTTCCTGCTTTCAGAAAAAAAGAAAAAGTACATTATTTTAATAAATAAAAGCAGTGAAGTACCAACTAAAAGTAACAACAATGAAATAAAAGTAATAAACTGACCATCAATGAATGATTAGTCAGTCTGATAAAAACATAAATATTTAAGATTGGCTGTTTGTTGTTCATTTTCTTTCAATCTAATATTATTTATGTGAATATAAACTCCTACATTTCATATCAGCGGTTCCCAACCTGGGATCCAGACCCCACCAAGTCCTGCGAAGGAAACAGGGGATCCCAGAGGCTTTGAGCATTCAGAGCCATAATGTTCACACATTGTCCTGTTTTACGTTGGTAATTCCCCTCTAGCTTGATGGAAGGACTGGACGCAACCAGAATACGGCGTTTCACTTTTAATGGCATAAAATGGGGTTTCAGACAGGGGGGTTGGGGGGGGGTTCATGGCTTTTTACTGTACATGAAGGGGGTTAAATAATAGGCTGAGAACCACTGGATTGACTGCCTACATGTTTAGACATATTTTATATTTGCTTTAAATTTATTTACGCTTCAGAACTAAATGTATTCATGTTGGTGTAAGAAAAGCAGAGAGAAAAGACTTCTGCAGTAAAACGATTGTTATAACTCGAGCAGCTGGAAAAGCGCTCTGAGAGCACAGACCCCCGCCAAGCAGCTTATTTACACCTGTTTGAAGAAGAATCCTTTCAAAATATTCCTGTTCCTTCCAGATCGCCTCCAAAACGCACCGGATTGTAACTTAAACCGAGACGTATTCTGTTGGAGAGAAAGTCTCCCAATGAACGACCAGCCATCAGACCAAGTGAGCCCAGCCTGTGGACCAACAATCAGCTTAGAATTACACCCTTATATCCTCTTCCTTCCCCGACCCCTTCTGGGAACATCGTCATCACAGTTCTTGGTGTAGGACCCCCCACAGTGAGGTTTACGACGCCAATCAGCAGGGTGTTAAAGTCCTTTTGTAGATGTTTGCATGTCAGAGACACTTTGAAGTAGGAGATAAGAACTTCTCTACAAACGTTATTCTGACCCTCTGTCTTCTAAAGAGGCTCACAATATATTAGTTACAAGATTTTTCCAACACATTCTCAGAAAATAATCACAAAAATCCACCTGCGATGGACCGGCGAGCTGTCCATGGTGTACCCCGCCTTTCACCCAGGGACTGCTGGGATAGGCTCCAGCTTCCCCGCGACCCTTCATCGGACCAAGCGGTTCGGATAATGAATGAACGAACACTAATTTTCCCAGTTTTAACTATTTTAACCGTTCATCTGCCTCCTCTGACGTTTGTTAGAGCAAATCTCTCAGTCTACGATCAATCCTATGAAATATTTGAGGAAATAAAGCCCCTTCACCCGTTTCTCCCACTTATTATGAGTGTTTAATACTAAAAACAAGTGTTGGTTATTCTGTTGCTGTTTCAAGCTTTCATCATTTTACTAAAATATTCAGGAATGAAACATTTTCTCCTTCTTCATTAGAACATTGAAATGTTAAACTAAAATAAATGAGTTATTATCTGTGGTGAATAAATCTTGTTTCTCAGATTTCTCTTTTTTTTTTTTATCAGTCATTTCAAAGACAGAAACTCCAGATAACAAAGTTATGAACTCACCCATCAAGACGAGTTTGCTTCCTCCTGTTCTTCTGTGATCCATCTCTCTTCTTCTACTATGGGTCAGACCTTTGCTCCTTTTCCTGTCTTTTTATTTCTTTCTCCATTTTGGCTCCGTTTTATAGATCCAAGACTCCGACAGTTTGGATATGCAGCAGTAAGGTGAGTGTGAGTTAATTACAGAACCTGTCTGGACCAGTTTATAATGAGAAACATGGTGTTGGAGCTTTGAATGGATGCAGCAGGATGTGCTCATGTGCATCTCCTGCATTATCCCCTTGTGTACATGTGTGTGTGTGTGTGTGTGTGTGTGTGTGTGCTGCATGAATGGACATTGAGAAAATTCCTCTCTCTTCTTAAATTAATTGAATAAAAACACACATTTTCACAATGAGTTTTGTAACGGGCTTTAATCTGAAAGGAAAGTTGCTTTTAACTATGCAGGATTTTGTCTAACGTGGCCTTTTTCTGATGCGTCAAATCAATCACATTGCTGTTCAGGCTTCTGACATTTGTTTTAGGATCTTACACACATTCATGACTACAAATTTTAGCACAACTTTTCACTTTGCGTTTCTAGCTTCTGCTAAAGACCTCCTGCACAACAGTTCCCTAAATTAAAATTAAGACTTTATTTGGGACTTTAACTAAATGAAATATATGTTCATATCTTTATTACCTTGTCAAAATTGTTGTAGTCCAAACGCTGTCCACCAGGGGGCAGAAGACAAGCTTCAGATGATGTTCAACAGGCTTTTTAACTTTTTAAGTTTTTTCTCATAAAGTGAAGCAAAACTTCTCAGAAACTGTTTGTTCAACTTTATTTAAATTGTTATTCTAAATAGATTGTGGGTGGGAGTCTTTACGGTTGAGCTATGCAAGTTTTACTCAGCCTACTCAGTCTAATGCCAGCTGTCATAGACTCAAGTCATCATGCATCCCTGGAGATAGTATAGTGTGACTTGTAAAAAGAGGTGGTACGGGGAAAACAGTATGGTCTACACTCACCATCCTGTTCAGCTGCCTTTTAGCACAAATATCTACTCAGCCAATCACATGGCAGCAGGTCTACACGTCCAGACATGGAGACATGGTGAAGACAGCTGCTGAACTTCAAGCTAAGCATCGGGATGGGGAAAAAAGGAGACTGACGTTGAACGTGACATGGTTGTTGGTCTGAGCGTTTCAGACACTGGGATTTTCACACACAACCAGCTCCAGGGTTTACAGAGTAGGATCTAAATAGGAGAAACGAACCCGCCCCTGACCAAGCATAACTCAGCAATCAATCAGTCACTATACTTACATAGTGCATCTCAAGACAAAATGTTTTCATGGTGGCTGCACGGTGGCGCAGTGGTTAGCACTGTGGCCTCAATGCAAGAAGGTTGCTGGTTTGGTCAGTGGCCTTTCTGTGTGGAGTTTGCATGTTCTCCCCGTGTATGTGTGGGTTCTCTCTGGGTACTCCAGCTTCCTCCTACCATCCAAAGACATGCATGATAGGTTAATTGGGCACTCTAAATTGCCCCTAGGAGTGAGTGTGAGCATGAGTGTGGTTTTTAGTCTCTCTGTGTGTGGCCCTGCGATGGACTGGCAAGCTGTCCAGGGTGTACCCTGCCTGTCGCCCAAAGCCGGCTGGGATAGGCTCCAGCTTCCCCGCGACCCTGAATTGGAATAAGCGGTTCAGAAAATGAATGAATGTTTTCATGGTGCTGTACACAAAATCAATAGCACGCTTTCTCTTCCTTCAAAATAAAGCCTAAGTCGCGTGTCTTCGGCATGTACAAGTCCATTGACCGATATGCCGAACATTTGGGTGATATTTTATATTTCATGTTCCCAAAACACAATTAACAGACGCCAAATATGGATCAAACAGGGAGGAAGACCTCACTTGTGGTTGAATCCATTGAATATCATCAAAGTTTGTTTGTTCCAAGGTAAGATGCTAACACCAACTAGCACGCAGTTGCTAGCTACAAGACTTGTAGAATATTAACTAAAAGTTATCAGTGCTTTCCCACAGAGTAAGGTAGCTGTGTACCGCTGGAGTCTAACCAACTGTATCAGATAACACTACTAAGTAACGTTGGTGGCAAACATTTAGCAATGGGTTTAACATAACAGATACAAAATCCATAAGGAGTCTAACATTGAAGTTAGCTTAAATAAAAACAATATATTGACTCACCCTGCAATGCGAAACGTTGTTCCTTTATAAGTTTATTTTGTATATAAATAGTCAAGAGGTGAGGTGTTTAGTGTTTGCAACATGAACGGTGAGCCTTTACACTGATTTTAATGTCTTCTTTGTCAACATTGCTCCACTGATAAATGATGTTATGAATGTATTACTCAAAAGCATATTGCAGTCATTTCTGTCTACTTTTCTGATGATTTCCTTCAGGATATCTTTAATTGAAATTGCTGAAGGGAAAATGACAGAATAAAAAACTTGTCAGACATAGCAACAGTAACCATGTGGGGAGGGGTTTATTAAAGGATGACAGCGACCGACTGTTTAATCAATATTTCATGTTCAATATTTCCCCAGGCAGCTAAGCCAACTTAAACTATAGATAAAATAATACTAAACTAATTATAAAGCTAAAGATAAAGCTATTATAAGATAAAGATAAGACAAGAGTAAACTACAATTAGCTAAAGATAATGCTAAGCTAAAATAAGCTAAAGCTAATATGAAGATAAAACAATATAAGACTAAACTAAAGTTAACTAAAGATAATACTAAGCTAGGCTAAAATAAGATAACGCATATAAGATTAAGATGAAACCACATTAAACCAAGATTAGCCAAAGATAAGATGAGACTAAATAAAATATTAGACAAAGAAAAGACAAGATTAAACTAAGGTTAGCTAAAGATAATAAGTTAAGATAAAATAAAAGATAAGAAGATAAAAGATAAATATAAAAATAAACATATTCAGCTAAAAAAGGAAGACATGATAAAGCCAAGATAAGACAAGTTAAAGATAAGCTATGCTATAATAAAATAAAGATAAGACAAAACTCAACTGTGCTAAGATAAAGCTAACATAAGATAAAGCTATATAGATAAGTTAAGCTGCATGGTATAGGAAAAAGAGAATATGACATATGCAGGTTCTGTGATGGACTGGCAGCCTGACCAGGGTGTTTCTGCCTCACTGGGATAGACTCTAGCTTCTTTATGACCCTTAATTAGACTAATCAGTTAAGAAAATCAATGAATGAACAACATGGTCCAGTTTTATTTTTCTGTCAGAGAACACCATAGTACATGTAAAACCTTTTCATTTTTTACCTTTCACATCTCCTAAATAAACCAGCATCTGACCTGTTTTCACTTTATTTCAGCATGTTTGACGTATGTGAGTGGATATTTTATTTTTTGATGTTGTGGTACTTTTTTTGAGAATCCGTTTGTCAACTGAGTTTCTCATGAAGGAGGGCGAATAAATGAAAAATGAAACACAAGCGATGTGTGTGTTAAAGCTCAATGGGAACAGCTGGTGGATACATGTGGTACTACACATTCCTTCATTACAAAGATGATCGGACTTCAATAATTAGGGTTCAGGGCAACAACGTACTTTACATCTTATTGATTAACCAAATAAAAATAGTTTAGTATGAAAAGACTAAATTAGAACATATTTCATGGAGTCATCTATAAACTGGTAAACAGTCTTATTCGGGCTTCCATTGTGACTTAACTACAGATATTTTTCTTCGCTGAGCTACAATGAAAACATTTTCATTCTTCTCATGCTGTAAAGAGATGATGGCAGGCAGGGACGATGCGATGAGATGAGTGGGGTAAGTGGACGTTTAAATGATGAGATGATGATTTTAGGCTGTAAGCTGACACAGTGATGGAAATACATGGGTATGGTCATCGAGGGAGTGACTTTTTAACATTGTGATAGTCAGCATTCACAACAGAAAACAAGATGAGAAACTTTAAATACACAAAAAGAAAAGAAACTAGAAGCACTCAGAGAGTCATTGTTTTTTGTTATGCCAGTAATTGCTGGCATTATTTTTTATTTACAGGCTCTAAAGGCAAATTTATCTTCCTTTCTCCACAATAAAGAATCCTTAAAAAATTTCCAGATCAAAGTGATAATCTGGATCACGCCCAAAATCTAATCACTTGTTCCTCATTCATGCCTGAGATTTCCTGAAAATTGAATCTAAATTTAGTTATTTAGTTGAAACAGACAAACGAACACCATCAGTGACCAAGATGAATCACAAAACTCTATGGAAAATAAAAATCAAACTTTATTTATGAAGCACTTTTCATGCCAGGAGAAACACAGCGCGCTTTACATGATAAAAACAATTCATGTATATTAAAACAAAACAAGACTTCACACACAAAGTAGATAACATTGCAGTATAAAAACGCACTCATCATATTCTCTTTGAGTCAAACACACACACACACACAGAAAGCACCTCCCACCCCCGCACTAACATGATCCCTAACTTCTGTCTCCTAACCAAATGTAGGGACAATTAAATAAAATAAAATAAAAATATGAAAGTAATAATTGTGTGTCTTGATGCTGATGTGAAGGAACAATATCTTTGTGATCCACTCGCCTCAGGAGCCAGTCCCCCCACATCCACAGGGGCTGTCACCATAGCAACCACCCAGATGAAAGCAGGCCAGGGTCCACCCCAAAGCTGTGACGTGTTGCCACCCAGACCGGGGTGATCACCACGGCAACAGCCCCCAGACAGAGCAGGCAAAGCCCCCAGCGTGGGGGAAAACACTGGATCTGAAAAAACTCAGAAATGAACAGTAACGCTTGCAATGTGAGGATACTGTAGCGATGCTTCGACATGGAGCCGTGAAGCAAAATTCAGCTTAACCCTTTCACGCATGAATTAATAAAAAAATTTTAAATACAGTATTTTACCTTTACAGACATATGCAATGATACTTTTCTTTTTTATTAGTGATATTTAGAGTTTATGATGTTTTATCATTATTTTAATGTATTCTATGAAATATTGATAAAATAATATATAATCATAATTATAAGATGTAAATCTTCTATAAAATCTAGTTATATCATTTTCTTTTCCTATTTATTGCAAAGGTAAACTTGTGTAATTACATTATGTTCATTTATATCATATATTCATTTATTCTCCAGTGAATGGAAACATATTGGATGACCCACTAACATCCACTGAAGGGGTTTATTGACAGAAATACCCTCCTCATTCATGAATATGCCAGAAAAAGCTTGTAAATAGGTGTCCACTAAAGGGCCACTGTGCATGAAAGGGTTAAAAATGATGCTGAAGCCTGGAAACAAAGTTGTGGAGTTTCTGATGATCTGGACGCTGCTGGCCAGCGACGACCCCAGAAATATAACCAAAGTCCAACCGACGGAGTTTTTTGTGTCTGAGTGAAAATAGTCGCACACACAACATCAGAGCATTTTGTGTCACATGACGTAAAACCTTCGGTTATTCACATCCATATGCTGAATGAAGCAGAAACGGACTATTTGCAAATCTTCACTTTGGTTGAAGGTTGTTTAAAAACTCGTTATTAATTCTGTAAATTTTCTCGTGGATGGGCGTCCAGATTGTGGAAAAACGTCTGTTTGGTGAGGTAGCCTGCTAGCTGCGGAACGGTGTTGCTTTGACTTCAGCAACTGTCACATCGAGCCTACGTGATTTCAGACAGCTGCTCTGAAAGTGGTCGTATAACTGATCTGCATAATCCAATTGAACCAACTCGGTTCCCATGGTAACATTAATGCTCATTAGTACCTGCGTGCAGGGATATTGGCTTAATCGGACAGCCGAAAGCCGTTTACACCGCATCGTCTTTGTGTTTGCCATCTTGTTTACTTGATCATTTTAACAGACTTAATGGAAACACTGGTTAGTCGTCCCAGATTGGCAGCTGGGATGCCGACTGGATGTCACGGATTTCTGATTAAACCTGACTGAACCCAAACCAGAGGTGCATTTTTACAGTAATTCATTGTGCTTTGTCCTGATGAGGTAAACGGGTCTGAAGGTTTCCTCAGGATGCAGTTAAACATCACTGCTGCAGTAGGCGTCGCGCTAAACTGGTCAAACAAGCTGTTCATGCTCAGTTTCTGCTTGTTCTTGTAGTAGAAGATACCTCAACCAGTATACAGGTACATGCTGGAGATGTTTAGTTGATCTATTTTCTTATCCTGGTTTGGAAGTAGGCTGTAAAAGGCGACAAACCGGCTTCCAGAAAGTTCTCTAAGCTGGTAAAGGAAGCTGAAGTTACACATTTACTCTCTATATGCTGCACGTTCTTCCTGAAGGTGGAAACCCCGTCTGTCCTTCATGCTCTCAGCCTCCTTTTGGGAGTCAAAAGGTCACTCGAGCGTTACGTGTTTCCCATGACACCCCGCTTTCAACACTTCCTCCATATAGGGCCGCCTCTAGCCTTCCAATCCGATGTCCAGCTCCACACATGATATATAGTCTGTATGTTCTCATGCACATGCGCATATGGTCTCCCCTGTGTGACCTACACACTGACTTTGATTTTTTTCTCCTGTCATTAAATGCTGTTGTTTGTTGTCGGGAAAGCTGCTCAGCAATGCTGGTTTTTGTTTGGTAAAACAGCAGCGGGGGGGGTTAGAAGTTGAAGCATGTGCAGAGTCAGCATGTATGAGTGAGGAGTCGTAGCTTTACTCTGAGAGATTGGATGAAAACGGGATGCAGTGGGGGAAGAACGTGGCAACAGGTGATTTATGGGCCGTGGCATCAACGTTGCTGCAGCGCGGCACATCCAGGCTACCGTACATGAAATGCCACACATGTGCACTCCTTTTCCTTCTGGTTTTAACCCTCATGGAATCTCAAACAGGAGTGTTTGCTTCCATTTTTTCTTCTCACCAGTTTCTTTCCTTCTCCTTTTCCTCCCCCAACACTCCCCCCTTTGTCTTTAGCTTCTGGCAGGACACATACCATTGATCGTACACACATGCACACGTATGCACACATGCACACACAGCCATAAACCCGAGCTGCAGACCCCCACCTCCTGCCGAGGAATGCATTCACCACAGAGCAGTTGCAGCACGTCACAGCCCTCCTCTTGGCATTTTCCACTGCTTCCTTCACACAGAGCCACACTCTTGTTTTTTCCAGTTGTCAGACTCTGGAACAAGACACCCATCTGCTGATACCACAGGTAGGGACTGGCAGCTTGCTTACTTACTACTGCGCCATGCCACTTCAGGTACATGGTGTTCCCCCTTGCCCTGCTCCATGTGAACTCACAGGGAAGTGTGGAATGAGCTTCATGGCAGCTTCCAATAGAAGCTGCGGGACTTCCATGTACTTTTACAACTTACGAGGTTTTTATTTGGCACTTTTTTTGTGTCTTCGCATTAGAAAATTCATGCATTATTTCTACGGGAGATTAGGTTTTTGTGTGCAGGGAGATGATTGGTTGGCATTTGATGTTGATGTAATTAAGAGTCACTTTTTCTATGTGGAATATGAATGAGCACAGAGGCTTAGCTGCAGAAACCGGTTGGAGCGAGTTCTAGTGTAGGAAAAGGCAAAAAATGAACAGAAAAAAGAAAAGATAAAAGAAAAAGTACACTCGCTTCCATTTCTTCGACTGCGACCGTGTAGCAACGTGTTGAGCTTTGAAAATAGCCTCAGGTTATGGAGCTCACACAAGTAAATTATTCTGAAGTCTGCACTTCATTCATGGGTTTATGTTATATACACGAGTCTTTAAGATGTTTAGAGATGTGCTCAGAAAACAACCAAGAACTGAAGCCTGGAGGAATCACTTGTTAGAGTGAAACTAAAAACTTAGTAATGATGAAGTTTCTGCGCTTAAAAAGATCTGGATTCAGGTTTCAGGTCTGTTAAACGGTTTTAGCTTAAAGGTGTCCAAGCTGTCGAGATGGTTGATCATGTGTTTTACAAGCGGATGGCAACTTTGTAGCTTCAACACCAAACTGTTTCAGCTTCATGTATTAAAAAAAGGGAAAATACAGAAATAAGAGAGTAAGAATACGTCTTTGTCTCTGTTGTGCTTGTTACACGGCATTTTACCGTCATAATGTATCAGTCTGCAGATGCAAAAGTAGGTTTTTCTTGATTAATTTGAGTTGGAATTAGATTAAAACGACTGACTTTGGAGTTAAACTGTCTTCCAACTAGTCAAGACTCAAAATGTCGGACAAAAGAACAAAAATAAATCCATCCGTCTGTTTTCTATACTTGCTTATTTCAATAAAATATCACAGCAACTGATAAAAAAACATGGGTTTAATTAAGTTTTTATTTGCCATGAATGGTCAAAAATCTTTCAAATTCAGTGTTTTTAACATGTATTCACTTCCTGTATTATTTTAAAATCTATGTCAAGCAAAGGAAAGTTTTAGGAAGTCATAATGAAAGTTTATTCTTAAATAATCCTGTAAATTAATTGACAAAAATGACAAAATAAGTAAAGCATTTTTTTAAAAATCAACCAATTATTTGACAAGATACCATTTTAGGGCAGTCTTTGGCTTTGACCTTGAAAAACTCAGAGACTTTGGTCAAAATGGTCAATTTGAGTTCAAATTTCCACGATGCAGGATCAGAAAGACTGATGGAAACACTTTCTTTGTTTTTTTGTCATTAATGGTGAAAAACCTAAAAACAATTCATAATTTTAGCTTCATTTTACCTTACATAACATTTTAAAAGCTGTCAAAGGAAAACGTCTAGGAATTTATACCGAAGGTTTTTTATATTAAAAAAAAGAACTGTTGAAATTATTGACCATTAAAAAGAAATAAATACATGTTTAAAAACTCAACAAACCAACTAACAAGTTGCCAAGGTCCAAACTTTGACCTTAAGAAAAACTTTGATTGGTTCAAAATGGTCAATTTGTGTTTAAAGATTCAATAAAAGCTAAATTTAGGTCTTTTGTTTTACATTTAAAGGTAGGTAGTTTTTTTTTTTAAGTCAGAAGGTTGCAAGTTTAAAACCTTAAATACGTGATGTATTGTCCTTGAAAAGTGAAACTCTGTGTTCCCTACAATGTCTCTTTTGTTCTTTTGTATTCTAACCATATTTTTCTGTTATTTAGATTACAAATTATGCTAGATTAACATAATATATTGTTGATTTTGTTTACAAATCTAAACAATCCAAAAAGATGGAGCCATAATCATGTCCTACACTCCCTGACCTTTGGTGATTGGCAGCCCTGATAAAGACACAAGCAGGAAAATGCTCAGATCCGCCACTAGATGGCAGCGTTCAGCAGGAGCAGCTTGTTGGACTACTGCCTTGCATCTGCCCTGACTCATACAAACACACAGCCTTGCCACAGTCCACCATGTTGTACATGATGGTAATCAGGTGTTAAACTTCAACTCGACCACCACTGCAAACATTTAGAGTTAAGCGATTTGAAACTGAGGACCATTGTGATCTCATATCTTCATGCTTTCAGGTTATTGCATGGCTTTGATCTGTTTCTTCATACTTTCTGGATTTGGAGGAATCAGACCTCATGATGACTCTATGTCAATGAGGAACACACATTTTTGTCCTTGTCCTCCAGTCCGCTTCCTCCTCCTCCTCCTCTTCCTCTTCTGTAAATGCCTTTGGGTCACTGCCCTTTAACCTCTCCACCCTCCTCCTTCTCTTACCCCTCACTGCTATGAACACACGTGTGCTTCCCTCTCACATGTTTTATCTCCTCCCACCTCCTCCGGCACTCCCCTCCCCTTACACCAGCTCTCTCTCATCTCTACTGTCCCCCTCTCTCTCTCCCTGTCGGTGGTACTGGGAACCATAGGCGTCCAGAGGACAAGAACGAGACAGGACTCGCACCCTTGACACCACACAGCAGCCCCACCACAGACATGTCGGACTCTGAGACAGCAACTGCCCCCGCCGAGGCCCCCGTCCCCGCTGCTTGCGCCAGCATCAAGGCAGACCTGGACAAATGGTAGGTGACGGTATGCATGTTGCAAGAAGAGTTTCCCTATCGTGGCACCGACTTCGCCAATGGTGAAGTCTCCATCCATCCTCTGGTTCTTCCACAAGTTCTCGGGCTTCCAAAGTTGACTTTGTACGATTGTATAAAAAGCGTGAAAAAATTTGTATTCTAAGTGATCAAGATGCCCAACGACAGCGTTGTATGCAAGCCAAAAATTTATCAAAATTTTGGATTTGCACAACAAGGAGGTGAGCTGGTTTTAGGCAGCAGCATCCTAAAATGCGCCATGATAAAATGGAGTCTCATCAGCGAACACTGCGGTCAGCATATAAAACTACCATATTTTTACATGCGGGGATGTAAGTGAATTTGACATCGCAAGTGGGTGGTGAAAAGGGGTTATGAAAACTTGGGGGTACCCATTGTATGGGAGAGTGATTTGGGGGTTAACGATGTGTGGCAGCGGGGGTGATGTTTGATGCTTGTCCATACGCATGGATGAAGGCTGGGAATCTGCTTGCGTCACTGGCCTCCCTTTCCCCAGAATACTTTGCGGTGGCTCCATCCATTTGCCCTCGCTGTCTCCTTTTGCCTCTTGCTATGTCAACGGTCAGGGACACCAGTTAAGGGACATTTAAGGAGGGGTTGTCTGTATTTGCAGCAGGCACTGCAAACAGCAATTACTTGACACTTCAACTCATATAGTGGTTTAATTTGATAGATACTGGTTTCTGTTATGTTTTATGGATATTTTGTAAACGGCCACAATGCAAATGACCTCTGATCAAATCAAGAACATTTTCAGAGGATTTTTAGACTTGTGGATGGGGTCATTCTGTTTTCTGCACTTCATTATTGAAAGCAAAGCCCGCCATGTTTATCTCTGGTAGACTGTTGGGTTTTGATAAAGGGGCTGTGGGTGTGGGAAGTGTTTAGATAAGACAGAGAAGGCGTGGATGATTGGCAAATTCATGCATTAAAATTTCACAAGCTTGTTTTGACGACCTATATTGACTTTGGCTTTTATGTTGAGGCTCACACAGGTCAATGTTTTAGTTTTTCATCATACTTACTCTGAAAAGACAACAGATGCTCTCAGCTTGTGGTAAATAAATAGGCCTCAGGCTGTTTTAAAGCATAACACAATGTGTTTAAGGCTACATATGCTCTGTCACTCCAGCAACACACTCTATAAGGGCTTCAAGTGTGCATTTGTCATTACATATAGCTCATGTCAGCAGAACTTGAACCCATGACTTTGAGCGGCTGAAGCTCAGCCGACAGCAGCACTTATAAATATGGTTTCCAGCATGTTAAGCTTCAACTGTTAATGTGAGGGCCATGGTGGCCCCTCTCAGTCAACAACATCCCTAACCTCGCTAACCCAGGATCTTTGTCCTCTGACCTCTTGTTTTGCTAAAGTGAAATATTTAACCAGAAATTTGTTTTGCACAAAGAAATGTATGCAAGAATCCATTAAGAGCCAGCACAGTCCAGTCTAATCTAAATGAGGAATTTACCTGAAGTCATGGAGTCTGTTATGACTGTGCCTGTGATAGGCTCACAAAAACATTACTTGAATATAAACTCCAAATTCATGTCCGTCTTTATTTAAAACACTGCCCCCTAGTGTTCAAAGGAATTAAACGAATTTCACTTTGGATGGATGAAACCGTCCTCGTAGTAAAGAATTTGACTTTAATGTTTTCCATTACAGATTTATAAAATATATGCAGAAAATAGCTGAATCAGAATAACACTATGACAGTGTTATTACGACAGAAGAGATGGAAATCAGGAAGGTTAGGTTCACGTGGTTGAAGTCTGCTGTGTGGTAGACATGACCAGATTTATTACATATGCTCTACACCTCACACAGATATTTCACAGCTTAAAAGTCCTTCAAATTTTGCCCAAAGATTATTGTAAAGTTTTTCTGCGATTCATATATTAAAAATATTGAGATAGTTATTTTTAAGAATGTGTTCTACTTTTTTTTTTTTTTGAAAAAGTAGAACGCATTTAATAAATGGATTCTCCCTCTGCAATTTCTTTTTAAATATTATTTACCCAAATTAACTTACTTGTTAAACTAAAAAGGTAAATACAAAGAAGAATTACAACAGAATTCAGGATTTCATTCACTGTTAGCTAAAAAGCAGACAAGGTGTTTTTTTTTCCACATACATTAGTTATTTTTTCCAGTTTCCTGTCACAGTGGAATCTTGCTGCAGTTAATTTCTAAAAGAAAAAATATATATAAAATTAAAAACAAATTAAACAGAATTAAATGTTTTATTTAGTTATCAATTACCAGGAAACTGCTAAAAAGGTGTCAACTCTCTTGCTAATACCTTGTTAGCAATAGAGCTAACATGCTAGCTGCTTCTGTGTTAGCTGTTTCACTAGCTTCCCTTTTGTGTTTCAGTCTAATTTATTAAAAAGCAGAAATAACTAGGGCTAATGTGTTAAATGCTTCTGTGTTAGTTGTTAAGTTAGCTTTCCTCTTGTATCTCAGTTTAATCAGTCTCAATTTAAAAACCAATCAAATGTCATAGTTTTATAGTTACCAAGAGTGTTGTTACTGGTCAAAACTGTCATTTGAATGAACACAGTCTTGTTGGTGTCAATTTGGAAAACTGAAAAGATCCAAACATGATCTTCCTTGTCAAAATATGTCCTCTACAACTAAGCCAGTCACACATGAGAGAGTTATGTCAGTTGCTAATGTAGCCTTGAGTTGCTAGCCGCTGCTGACCTTTTGGTCTTAGCAGTCTTTGCTGCTATTCAAATCGACATGTTTGAAATCTGCCGGCAAAGGGTCATGGTAACAGTTTGTCATCCCTTTAGACAGAAGAGGTTGAACTCTTTGATCTTTATGACAGAAAATCATCTATTCTATTTTAAATCCATGTTTTATAGTAATTTCTATTCTAATATTAAGTTTCCTTAAGACAAAGTGTTCAAGTTTCATGCACTCAGTGCCCCTTTGAATCCCAGCCCCTCACTCTGCATGGTGCCCTCCATGACGAAAACACCAACGTATGATCCTTACTGTACCCACATCTGGATTTTCCATTTTATTCCCGGCAACTTTGAGCAAACTATATTGGACAAGGCTTGTGAGTGTAATGAATATTACAAGCTCAAGTGTATTTATAGCCTGCAAAAGTCAAGGATATAATATGAGTGAAACTGTATGTGCAGGACACCATGACATGTTCCATGTCATAGATCACATTACTGTAGCATTTGATACCTGCTGCTTTTAACCCAAGCAAGTCAAAGAAGCAAAGGCCTTACATTCACACCCAGCTGGGGACATGCTGCATAGAGGCGGCCATGTTGCTTTTAGGCCCTCATGCTGAGGTGATAAGCATCCCTGAACTAGCTTTATCATTAATTTATTCTTTTTATCCTATTCAGGAACAGCTTTTAATCAAGTTTATTGGTAAAATGTTTGAACATTTTTTAAATTCCATTTTTTTTCTTTTTTAATGGCTTTATAAGGCATGACCTTGTCAAGGTCTAACCAGCAAAGCCATAGAGATTAAAGTACGGAGAAAAAATAAACAGGAAGCGAGTTGCATGTACAGTATGAATGGAAATGTAAACATCATTAAAAACTTTTGAAGTCCATTTATTTTCAATTTTTTTGTATTTTCATATGTGCATGACTGCCATAGTCCTACAGTAGGCTATACTGTATACTCCCACTCCTCAATCAATCCCACAGTTAACTCAGGTACATTTTATTTAACTGTTTACAAATGTGTAAAATGTTTTGAAGAAAAGCAGATCTTAAAAGTTCAAGTTGTAAAATCAGTTTTTCCTGTTTAGTATGGTGTGACTGGTTGGGTACCTATTTACAGTCACAATAACCTTTATCAAATCTATTATCCAATGTTCTGGTTAAGGTTAGAATTCTTGGGAACTTCTTGGAAAATACTACATCCGCACATGCACAGTCTTCTCACACTGCCCTGGAGCTGTATTTGCAAACATGCTTGTAGATTCTTGTTGTTGGAAACCACCATGGTTTTCACTGTGGAATCTGGTGACTCGGCAAAGGTCTGTAATCTGAGTGTCATACAGCTGATGTGTCAGACTGACACCATCCTCAAACCCACCAAACCAAACCATGTCACAGCAGCAAACTAAATACTCATGTCATTTTGGTTCTTTGCACCTCTTTATTGTTTAATATGGAGCCAAATTCTGATGATGAATTTGTTAAATCCCTGACTGACTGACACAGTTTAACAAACACAAAGGCAAAATCCTTACTATGAATTAGTTAAATCCCTACCTGAGTTTCCATCACAGGTTACTAAACACTTACAACAAAGGCAGGGAGCAACCAATGTAATCACTTGTTTTGATATAAACATAAAAATTACTTAGTTATGATCTTGTATTTATACTCGCACATCATTGACCTTATGCAGACACCACATAGTCAATTACAACTTTAATACCGTATGCACCCGTAGGTCCGCAGAGGCCCACCACACACCTCTTCCAGACCTGAGGTTCACACCTGCTTGCAAGGGAAGTATCCATCAATTCATTTTATTAACCGCTTAACCGCTTCATCTAATTAAGGGTCACAGAGAAGCTTGAGTCTATCCCACAAATCATTGATACGTCCTGTACAGGCGGCCAGTCCATTTCAGTGCCATAAGGGAAGTACTTCCTTGTGGTTGGTTGGTTCGTCATTAGGTGTTTCCTGATTTCTGGAACTTCTTGCTTAGTTTGTGTTTACCTTATATGTGTATATATATATATATATATATATATATATATATATATATATATATATATATATATATATATATATATATATATATATATATATACATATATATATATATATATATGTGTGTGTGTGTATATATATATATATATATATATTAGTAAAAATTCTAATGCCAACTGGCGTGCACTGTTTTCGTACGTAGTTTAAATCCCTGTAATATTGTTCCGTTATTGATGTCACCATAGCAACGCGTTAATAAACTGGTTCAGATCAGCTGGATTTTGACTGGTGAATGAGAGAAATGCGCTGTAGCTTGACAATGGTTATTAAGCATAAAAAGTACTTTTAAGTAACATAAAACAGTTCCTATACTCTACAGAATATTTAGCAAATTTAGTAAAATGTAAATAAAACATTTGTTATAAAATGTTTACCAAGTGGGACGACTGTATAAGTGGATTATAGAACTCTGATCTGTGCATTACCGGTAAACAGTTTTAATCCACAAAGGGGAGTGGAGTTAACGGACGGTTTTAACACATGCATGGTATTAGCTGTAACTGCTACCTTACAGACACAAAAGTTTGACTCATGTTGATAACTTGTATGAGTCCTGGCTGGCTTCCTTAGCGGGCTAGCAATGAAGCACACCTGGCTCTCTCTCTGTAATGACTTTATTTACTCAGATGGCACAGAAGCAGTGAATAGTACCGCATCAACAATGAGATCTAACAGTTTAGCCAGAAAATTATTGGATTGTGGCATTAACGACCCGTTTTCTTTTTCATCTTTAGTTTAGCTTCCATTTTTATGCATACAATTTGGCTCCCAAAATGAACACTTTCTTCATTTCTTCACCTCCAGTCGTCATCCCCCAGCTAGCGCCACTTACATATCCAGTCTACTAACTCCCTCTTGTGTCACCCAAGCGGCAACCTCCGGCGGTTGAAAGTGAAGACTATGCGGAAGTGCATAAAACTGCAGTTCCCCCTTCATCCACTAGGGGCTCCAAAACAGAGCAAATCCCCATAGACTCCCATGTTAAAAAGACCAACTTCACGGCAGAAATAAACATGTTTACAGCCTGGTTCAAAAATCCATTTTCGGTTTATAGGTCAGGTTTACCTTCATGACAACTGTGGGGGGAGTGGAATTTTTTTCTAACTTGTCCATTTTAAAGTAATTTAATCTCAAAGTTCAGCAAATTTAGGGGCGTGTCCTTTTGATTGACAGGTACCAATCTCTGGCTTCAAGTCAGAAGAACGTAGAACAACCGCGGTTTTTAGCCGGTTAACAACGTGACTTAGCTTTAGCCCGTTTACCTCTGTTAGCTGAGTAGCTCCCGTTATGTCGGGGTTAGCTTGGTTAGCTTTTTGCTACAGAAAGCTCGTAGTTCGCTCGATGTCAATCATCCACCATGACGCTCACGGCTGCCCTCTCAGCTCCACCTCTTTGCCCATTTTTGTATTTTCCGGGGGAGACGACGCGCATGACGCTGCCAACATGGCGACGGTAGGAACCGCCCACCGAGCTTCAATTCAGCTCTTCAGAAACCTACGGGTGACGTTACGGAGACTCTGTCCATCTCTTTACATACAGTCTATGGTGTCAGCACATGGAATACCCGGGTTGCTAACATACCTTAATTTTGGCTTTGTAGCTTACTGATGTTGTACAAAAACCTTTTGACAGATTTTTTAGCACAGTGTACTATATAAAATTGGATCAAGCTCAATAAGTGCAACCAGCATTAATTACCTCCACCAAGGAGGCATGTATCTGTTTGTTTATCTGTTTGTTTGTTTGTGTTCAAGATAACTCAAAAAGTTGTGGATGGATTTTCATGAAATTTTAAGGAGTTGTTGGAAATGTGAAAAGGAAGAACTGATTTCATTCTGGTGGTGATCCAGATCACCGTTTGGATCCAGGAAACCTCTTAAAGGCCTTGGTGGAGGTTTGCGCTTTCTGAGTGCTTTTGTAGTTTGTATATAAGGAGCACTAGATCATAAGGTGCACGATGGATTTTTGAGAAAATTGAAGGATTTTGAGTGTGGCTGATGGTCCGAAAATTACGATATCAATTTTAAAAGATGTATTAGTCACGTTTATTTCTTCCATCTTAGATATTCTTGCTAGTTGGCTGAAACTTGACTATAAGGTTCTCCCTGTATTTTACAGATACTTTGCATTGTTATTGCAGTGCTAGTACACGAAAGGCACATAATCAGACTAATTTGTCCTCGGAATCAGAATTTCAAGGAGCTTATGCAAGAAATGATAAAGCAATCTCGTGATCCTGTGTTGGGAAGTTATACGTTGCAGAGGACGTTCAGATTGCAGATTTTAAGGTGGCTACGTCCGTTATCACTTGTATACCATTGTTGTCGTTCATAAAATAGTTTGTATCTGTTAAGTTTTTAGTGAAAACGGCAATCAGATGTTGATCTGGATAATTATATTGTTGAAACTGGCTTGTTTGTAAAAAAAAAATCATGTCAACATGCGTGGTTATTTATCATAATTATCAAATATGGCTGGTGTTTGCATGCTGCACATTTTACAACAGGTTTCTGATTTTATTCGTGTGGTGGATTCTCACAGGTTGAATATTTTAAAGGCGTCCATTGATTCGAAGTTGGTGCATCGGGAACAGAAGTTACCTGGTAATCACGTCACCTGCTCTCAATTGCAGTCTGCTCCCAAGCAGACTTAATATCCACCCTGATAAGAAAAATGATTGATCTGTGGCCTTTATTTATGTTTAGCAGTTAAACCAACATTGAAATTATTTCTGAGATAAATTCTGCCTCCATGATGATTCTGTTTTCAGCAGTAGATAAATTTGTGTTCAGGTCCAGCTCCTTTATACGTTATGGACCTTGTATGTTCAGAGACTTCCTATGGACAATGTTGCTTTATCTTCCATTTGAACTACTGCAAACTCCTCCCCAGGTCGTCATCACTCCTCCCGGCGTCATTGCCCAGTTGACAGAAAAGGATCAGACCCAATGACATGGCAAGCTGAGTCTTAATCACACAACATCCTCGCTTTCGTTTGGCCTCTGCATCGTCCTTACCGCTGGACCTGCTGTGTGATGTATTATGCATGCTCTGCTCAGAGAACTGACGACACCCAGCTCAATCTAAATAATTCAGCATTAATTTCCTGATTGTGTCCCAAACACAAAGCGTTACGTCACCCTTCAATACAAGCAGAGTGGAAGTCAGTCAGGTCAAGAGAAGCTGCCATTTCTGCAGCGGTCTGAAGCTGGTTTTGTACTATAAGAAGTAGGGCTGTGGCGTAAGCTTTTGTCCCGATTCGATTAGATTTCGATTTTTTGACATTGTGATTCTCAAAATTCCTTGATATTTTTTATTTTTGTTGACTAAAAACAACAAAAAAAAATGCACAAAACCTTTATTGCTCGTCATTTTTCTTCATTTCAATTAGGAAAAGCAACACAGTAGCCAGACCATCATTCTGCTGCTATAATGCCCAAGAAGACAAGTAAAACTTTCAATAAAAACAATAAAATGACAAAAATTTTGTGAAGGATAATGTTTATCTATTTGAAAAAATATTTTTTTTTTAATTTAAAAATCCATTTTAAAATTGTGAAGCAAGAAATCCCGATATTTGATTTTTCGATTCGATTTTCCCTCCCCTAATAAAAAGGTTGTGCGTTAGCTTGATGATTTCACTGTATCAGGCTAAGTTGCCATGACAACTCAGCTTTGCCCTTTAACCTTGTAACGAGACCTTGCTCACAGACGCGCTTCCCCTCAGGAGATTGCATAATGGCTTCATTGGTGATGATGTCATCAACTCATCCCCAGCTTATGCATATGACTGCCCTGCTTACTCTGCAGTCCCTACGTTCTCGTGTATCATATAAATATGTGCACAGCTGGAGTTTTGTTCAGTTGCATGACTTAATGAAGGCCATTGATTGCATTTAAAATAAAAGTTATAATCTGAGGGTGGGTCAACTTTAAGGTTCCTGAGCCATGGTGTCAGGATTTAGATTGAGAGGAGTCTGTGTGTGATGGGATGGATTATTTGACAACATAGCTTCAGGGTTAAACATTCTGCTGCTGGGTCATCGGCACATCGGCTTCATACACATGCATGTGTACAGTCCACACTCAGTGGCCTCCATTTCCACACAAACAGCTCACCAACACACTATTTGCCCCTTCCCTCCTGGCAAAGTAAAGCGCTGAGTGATAATCTGCAGCAGTCAGATGTGTGTTACATCACTGATGGGCACACAGCCACATTATAGACACAAAGCAGCAGACGGGGAACTGGGAGGCTCAACTGGTGAATCAAAATGTGTGTGACAGTAATGGGATGGTGATGCTTTCCACACTTTTGTTATCCAGACTATCCCTTTTATTAAGGGCTAAAGGATTAAATTAACATTGATTATTGTATTTATTGCATTGTTTAAACTGTGTTTGAGCAGCAGCTAGTTAGCTTATCCTACCATGAAGATGCAAACATATACTGCAGCTTTGGTGTTAAACCCAACATGTCATATTTTACATTGTTTATATTACGTTGTTTATGTTTATGCTGAAAGACTGAAAGATACAGAAGATCATTCCTGCCAGCAGCCATCAGCCTCCGGAACAAGACCTCCTGTAGTTAATTATTACTACAATATTGAATTTCCCTTTGGGGATTAATAAAGTATTTTTCATTTCATTTTTATTTTTTCATTTAATTTATATTTGTGCAAGGAGAGATTTGTGTTTGGACAGAGGTATGCTAGCTTCTTGCATCGCTTTGAATCTTAGCGCTTTGCTAACTTTTTAGCTTTAGTATTATAATACATTTACAGTATGTAGATGCGTCTTATTGATTCTTGACAAAACTTTTAAAGTTGTATTGGATGGAACATATTCTTTTATATGAACAGAAGGGCAGATATATTTACAAAACACATTGTTGACAGCCTCTAAAGGAAGCTCTGGTGTCACCAACTATCACTGATGCAATACGGAAATTGTAATTATTAAGAAACTAGTTCGCCTCCTGATTTCTTTCTTTCTTTGTCAATATTGTGACATTAATAGGAAATATAATAACTCACTCATTGTCATGCCTTACATTATGTTGTTCAAGGCATAGTTTGCTACTAAACCCAAAACATATGTAAGAAACCAGGTACTCTGTTCAGCAGTGGCATGTTTTAAACTCAAAACCTCCAAAATAATAAATACAGTTGCAATGAGAGCCTGCAATCTCTTGTGATCTAACACAGTGATATATATATACTTAATTTGGGATTAATTTGAAACTTGAATTTAGAACAATATGTAGAAATTGAGCAAGTTGTTGACATGTTACGAATTATAAATATACTTGCTGTTTAACCTCCCATCATACAACTAGCTCCACTGTCAGCGTAATTCTTCGCATACTTGCGTACTGCACTTGTTACCAGAGGATTTGACAAAAAAAAAAGAGATTATTTGGAAGATCAGGGAAAGTATGCAAGGTATATAAACCAAGCATACTGTGTTACTGTGTCTTCCAAAGTCTCCCTCATTTTTACCGCTGTCTTCTTACCATACTTCCAGTCACATTACTGCCAACACTGCCTCACATATTGCAGTTTGATAACATGGATCTTAATTTCTACAAACAACGACTCAAATAAGACCAAAATATTCAAGGCAGCCATCATAAATAAGCATTTACATAAAGTGAAAACTGGCCATGTGATAGCATCTCTCTGCCACGCTAAAGCAGTCCCTGACCACTTCTTTTATTGTAAACAGACGGGCTTTGTAGATACAACACAGCACCAGCAAATAAAACATCTATTTCATCCCATTTCATAAAACTGATCAATTAAAGAAAATTGGAACATTGTCCTCAGTATATGATGTTGTTCAGCTACGCAGCTGGTGTTGCTCCGTTTCCTTTGCTTTGTCATGCTAATAGCACTGTTGCTACGCTAGCTAGCTAACTCAATGCCGCTCTCTTTCTCACCACAAAAGTCACACACTGCAGACAAATCCTATCGCTACAGAGAAATATTGACAACTCTCTTTCCCACCACAAAAGAAAAGTTTGTCCTTAATCTCACTTGACTGGCTGCTTGTAGTTTTGCTAAAAGAGTTGGAAAAGTAGCTAAATCTTCATTGATACGTTTGGAGTTGGCAACACTCTCAAGCTCTGACAAGTGTGTGTTGGTAAGCATCATTTGCATCTAAACATGTCAAATTTGAGAAATAAACAGCTTTGGTTAACTGCTGCTACATCGTGCGTGAGAAAAGGGAGGATATATAAGATTAGATTATCAGCCATGTTATTGGTGGAGCTCAAGTAGCAGGTTAACATTAATAACTTAAAGTTGTACGAAAACGATAATAGTCAGTCAGGAAGGAAGGTGTAAAGTACAAAAAGTTACACTGAAGACACATTGAAGAGTGGTGTAGAAACATCCCCATTTTTCTTTATTTTTCTAGATGTTGACTAATATTGAGAAAACACTGATAGGGTGGCCATACGTCAGGCTGTGAGACGGACAGTACAGTTTTTAAAAGACCTGTCCGCCCTCCGGCGCTGCCTTGAGACGGACACCCATTTGTCCTCCTTTTGAGATAATCATCATCGGTGATGACTGACAGGAAGTGATGTAAAGATCTGAAGCTTTTTTCCTCAAACGGTGGAGGAGGGATGGCGGTAAAAGCAGAACAGAGAGATAATGATGCCATAGGAGGAGCCAGAGGATGGGTTTACTGTCATGTAACATGAAACCCCTCCTCCTGCAGGCTCTGCTTCTTACCTCTGCATTATCACGCAACCTCCCTCTTTCCCTCCCTTCTCCCTCTCTGCTGTCCGGTCAAACAGATGGGCCCATCCACATGCTTTCCTGCTTCCTCCCCCTTTCTTTTGCCTCCTCTCACTCTCTCCCTTCCTCCCACCCTTTCACTCCATCACCCTAATGCGTTGTGGCAGTATCTGCTGCTGTTTACTCCTGAATGGGAGTCTGAATTAATCTGCAAGCATAGATTCCTTCTTTACTCTTCTTCACCTCTTATTGACTCATCCCTAACTTTCCTTAAATCCTCTGCTTTATTTCTATCTCCTGTTTTAAACTGTTAGCACCTGAAACAATCTGTGTTTTGTCAACAAAAGCTGGACTGGGACGGCTATCTTGGTCAGCTGAGTGTTTGAGTTGTAGGTTCACTTGGCTTCAATCTAATCGACGTGTTTTTGGTTATTTTTCTTGCAGTGTGGCGGAGAAGGGAGCTGAAGGCTGCAAAGATCTGATGGAGGCCTTCGCTGCTTGTGTGAAAAGAGCTGCCGAAGCGACGTCATGAGGAGTCGTCCTCCAGCCTATAATGTAAGGATCTTACGTAAGAAGCTGATTCTTTCATCAACGATGACTGTTGGAGATTTAGCCACTGGAAATATAGTCTGTGATGTATCACATGCAAACTGTCAGTGGCTTCATCTCCAGCAGATAATCCACAGCTAATAAGCAGGTAATCCAATATGTAACTAATTAAATAAATGGATTATAAACTAATGAATAAAGACATTCAAATTCAATTTGCTTCTGGAGGTTTTAAGTGCAGCTTTTTGGCTCTGTGCCGCATCACCACTGATTCTTGGGATGCTTGAAAGGGCCAGATCCACAGTTTACAAGACACATTTCATCCAGTCCATTCAGCCTCCACATTCACATGTTCGTTTATCTTATTTTGCACAAAGAAGAAATTAGTTGGTAATTTGGGTTTTAAATGCACAAATTAGTCGGCATTGAGTCTGCAAAGCTTCACCAGCGAATGCACATGACTGACTGATAGGACGTATGACACTTCTTTTTTAAGATTAAATCCATTTTTTTTTCAAACTTTACTAAATAGAGCTGCTAAATAGACATCTTACAACAGAGAAGAATCACATTTTTTTTATTTATTAATTCATTCATTCATTTTTTTATTTTTTTTTTTATTTATTTATTAATTTATTTATTTATATATCTTTTTTTTTTTATTCATTCATATATTAATTCAGTTAATATATGAATGCAACTATTCATTTATTTATTTATAGCCAAGGGTTGTCCAAAGATAAACAAAACTGTAGGTCAGTATTTTAAAAAGGAAACATAAAGAAAGACTTCAGCTTCACGGTGTGTGATGGTGTGTATCAGCATGAGGCTGGACAGCCTCTATAAGCCCTTTGTGTGTTTATTTGTCAGCAGAAGCCAGTTTGCTCTATTGGCTTACATCCTGGGTAAGTAGCAGGTGGGGCAGGAGTTTGATCCCAGCTGGCTGACAAGACTTCTTCCCTTCTAGCTATATTTCAGGACATGATGTTTACCGTAACAAACGTTAAGACTCAGAGGTGTCTTCAACCTCAATTAGCTTTCATTTCTCATCAGTTATCTCTAATTATCAGAATGAAGTCCGTTTGATATTAGATGTAATATTTACACAGGACATTGACAGGATTCTGATCTGATAAATAATAATTAATCAATAAGTTGCAGATATAGCGCGTCATTAACGTGTCAGCTGTTTTAATTCATCAGATTGGTTGTTTCAGCTGTAATCCAGATGTTTGTGCACATGTTCACACCGGTCTCGCTCTCTTCTCCGTCAGGTCTGCTGCACTGAGTCCTCCAAGTTCCCAGCATTCCCTTCTGCACAACAGCACTGGACTGAACAACAACAACGATGATGATGACGATGAGGAAGATGTTTTTAGTGTTGATCGGTCTGAGTTTGGGCTCTGGTGGCAGTAACCACAGTTTCCTCCCCCTGTCCTCCTGTCTAGGCTTATCTGGTGTCCCTCAGTCTAACCGCCATTCCCCCTACCCCCCCCCCCCCCCCACCCCCCTCCAGCTGATATACAGTACCTTGACAATTCCAGAGAGCTGACAGGCTGTGATGTAACCTGTTGACTTGAGATGAATACTTATAAATGGAAATAAAGTATAAAATAATTGGTATAAAACTGGTTGTGATGTCTTGTTTTACAGATTTTGGTTTTAAGACTGTTGATGTTTACAAACATGGATTTATTTTATAGTTACTGTAAGGAGACCAGAAAAAAACAAACGTAGCTTCATATTTCTCTTTGAAAGTCAGAATAAAAATTCCCACCTCTTGTCCACGTTCCACTTTATTAAACACACCTCTCAGTTACCTGTTAACACAAATATCTGATCAGCCAATCACATGGCAGCTACTCAACACATTAAGTCAATGGGCAGACTGGTTGGAGATGATGGAAAAACAACAGGAAGTCCAGTAAGCACTGGTCCCAACCAAGACATGCAGAACATCATGTCTGAACACACAACACGTCCAGCCTGGAAGCAGATGGTCTCCAGCAGCAGAAGACCACAGTGGGTTTCCTCCTGTCAGTAAGAACAGGAAACTGAGGCTACAATTCACACAGACTCACCAGAACTGGACAATAGAAGATGGAGAAACTGGTCTGATGAGTCTGAATTTTGTCTTTGGTTTTTATGCTGCTGTATCTGTTGATACCAAGCGGCAACCTCCGGTGGTGAAAAGTGAAGCCTATGTGGAAGTGCATAAAACTGCAGTTCCCCCTTCATCCACTAGGGGCAGCAAAACGGAGCAAATCCCCATAGACTCCCATGTTAAAAAGACCGACTTCACAGCAGAAATAAACATGTTTACAACCTGGTACAAAAATACATTTACGGTTTAATAGGTGAGGTTTACCTTCATGACAACTGTCGGGGGAGTGAATTTTTCGCTAACTTTCCGTTTAGAAATATTCTAATCTTGAAATTCAGCATATTTAGGGGCGTGTCCTTTTGATTGACAGGTACCCCATATCCTGCTGCTACAAGGAGGAATGTAGAACAACCACTGTTCTTAGCTGGTTAACAGTGTGACTTAGCTTTAGCTAATCTCCATTAGCTGGTTAACTCCTGTTAACTCCAGGTTAGCTTGTATAGCTCTTCGCTTCAGGCAGCTCGGAGTTCGCTAGATGTTAATCATCCACCTCCATGCTCACACCCCCTCTCTCAGCTCCACCTCTTTGCCCATTTTTGTATTTTCTGGACGGGTGATGTCATGGAGGCTCCGTACATCTTTTTATATACAGTCTATGATTGATACATTAATTTTACATCGTTTTAGCCTCATCATCTCACATCTGAGGCTGAAACATCATGTCTGCAGCTGACTGAGATAAAAAGCTTCTACGTGCACTTTAACAACAAAACAAAAACAGGTGAACCAAAAATAGAGAAAAATAAAAAGATTCTGGGGATTTGGAGCCAGGACCATTTATTCCTGCTTTGATCACCAACGTTTGGCCTCCAGCAAAGAAAAACCAGCGCCGCACTAGAACCATTAGCAAAGAACTGCACACACTGAGCCCCGAGGGCGGGGTTATGGAGACCAACTAGACGAGCTGGATATCAAGTCCACCAGGTCAAAAAGTTCAGAACCAGTGAAGCATCAAACCGAAGAGAAAACCATAAAAACTGAGCTTCAAGTGGAAGCAAAGAGGAAGAACAAAACTCAACATTCCCTTTTCCTGTTTATTGTTTTGTTCCATCAGTCATATATGTGAACGTTGTCCGGTGCTTTGCTTCGAACTGCATTCACAATCACCACGTCCAGCCCAAGTTTTAAGTAAAGCTTGTAAATACTTTTATTAACACTGTTTGGCCAGCTCAATCCTTTGGCAACAGCTTGTAGAAATCCAATTTAACACCTCTTAGTGTCTGGAAACAATGGATCACGTCCAGAGATCATTCACTGATAGCTGTTTCTACCAAACTGGTGTTATTTGGACGTCCCTTTGTCACGGAAACAAGACAAATCCTGATCTCTGTGGTCCTTTACAGAAATTCAGACTACACAGGAGGTAGAAAAGACCTTTTAAGTTACATCAAGACGTGATTAGCTGCATTATTTTGTTCCGGCTTTAATGGAGAAATCTCTTTTTCATCAGACTGATGGTTTTAGAAATCAACTGGTTTTACCTTTGATATGTTTCCACTGTCACTTCAGTCTTCTTCAGAAAGTCATCCTGTCGTGTTTTGTCTTGTCCATATCTTCACAAAGATTTGGCTCTCTGATGGTTCTCTGGTTGGAAATACAGAACCAGTTCTGAACTGCAAAAGGTGCATTCACATCAGCCTTTTTTACCTAAATCTGAAGTCTATTTGCTGGGAAACTCTGCTTCGTTTGTAGTGTTGTCAAACGAATTCTGATCCAAATCAAATACGCGGACTCAGTCCACCTACAAATGCAGGTGTTTGTCCGTTTCAGCCAGATCAAATACAGGAAGCAGACTACAAACCAAGGTGCATTGTGGGTAAACACAACCTAAACATACACGTGTGTGGTGAAAGGCAGCTCTGGATGGAAGAAATCGCTCGTGATCCGACGTGAAAGAACTCAGGGATCTGAAGCAGCTCCATTTTTAGCTTTTATGTCCAAAAAAACAAACTTGTTCTGCATTAACCAATAGATGAGCCAGTTTTCTTCTTTGTTTGTGTTTTTCGGCTTCTCCTACAGTAATACGTGGTGCAGCGCCTCCTCTGGTGGAGAATGGAGCATGTTACCCCCCCTCCAGGCCACGTCTACCAGACTATCCTGGTGTGAATGCTCCCTTAGAGCTGGCTGTAACACGGCTCTGAACCAGAATAGATTTGGTGAAAAAGGGGGTAAGAGTGGTGAGGCAGACCCCATCTCTGCTTAGAAAACCAGTTTTTTTGGTGAATGCTGCTTTTATACTAAATCGTGGCACCCTCACCAATTTTGTTTGAAGTGTCTCTTTACTTTGGTGTATTTTATGGCTCTTTCTGAACTTTTTGTGATTCTGTCTTCAAATTTCAGGCTTGTTTTAGATTGAAGAGAAGATATAAGAAATCTTTTTAGTGAAGACAAAGAGAATCATTTTTATCTTTCAATGTCTGCTGAAAATGAGTTAAAATACAAAAATAAATTTCCATTCTATTTTTGAAAGCTTTTCCAAAACTATCAGGTTTAACAGATTCTTTTCATACTGGAAATCTGGTGACCAGGTATTCAGATGTCCGAGAAACATACAAGTGAAATCTATTATTTTTCTGTCGGCTGGAATGTCATGATTATCACTTGCTATGAAAACAAGACAAAAACTGATTACAGAATTACAGAAATTATGCTTATACAGGAAACATTTTGATAACGAGTTTAATAAGGATATGGTTATTTGATGGTTGCTGGGTATAGAATGTTAAGCCGGTTCTTAGCTGGAATTAACAGGTACTAAACCAGCACAGGAACTGTTTGGGGAAAAAAGAGATAAGCGTGATGAACCAGCACCCATCCTTGGTAAGACAAAATAACCATTTGGTAGATTCTACTTTTTTGCCCAACCATGGCACCCTTACCACTCACCGATTAATCTGCTGGTTGTTGACCCTTTCGGGTGGTTTTGTTTCCATTTTCTTCCTACTTTGATGTATTTCTATGGCTCCACCCCCGGTTTTTTTGTGATTAAGTCATTGAATTTTAGATTTGTTTGCTTTTTACATACAACTAATCAGTTCAAGACCTTTTGAATTCACATTTTTCCCCACGTCAGTCTGACTTTCTTCTGCACCACGCTGCAGATCTCCCTAATGTTCAAGTCATGGTTCAGACTAATCCACCTGAGGACACTGCTTCACCTCAACACCAAGCCTCTCGAGGTGATTTTTACTCTAATATACTGACCAGATCTGAGTCAGTCCAGTTTGACCCCTTTCAGACTTTATTTTCCATTCAGCTGAATTTAGTCAACCAATTAACAAAGAAGATCTTCAAAGACGCCTGAACTAAACTCCAAATGTCACATTAAAAAGATCTGAACACTGATGTTCACAGATAGATAGGTTTAGATAGGTGTTGACTGTGCTGACAGGTTCTCATGTGAATTGAATGGAAGCCAATGGGTCATATGTTCAGTGATCTACATGGAAGCCAAACTTGCCACGTACTCGCAGCCATGAGCAGCATCAGCTGTCTTGGCTGTCCTAATCTATCCACAGGGGGTAAATTCGGACTCCCAGATTAGTCTGTCCTCCTTTTTCACCCAGAGCCTTGCTGCTGGAGGTGTGGATCTAAAGGGAGGATGTGCGTGTTTGTTTCTATCTCCAGCCTGGGGACAGTTTATAGTTACATACATAGTTCTGAAGCCTCTCCAGTTTTATCGTATATGAATCACTTTTTTCTTTTAATTTATGACAAAAGAAGTTGATTAAAAACATTTCTGACTATGAAGCCACTTTGGACTCTTTCTTTTTTTTTTTTTTTAATTAGTTAAGTTTTTTACATGGATTTATGCTTTCTGGGTCAATGGGTCCAAGAAAAAGTGGTAATAAATAATGAACAGTAGAGGGCGCCAAACTCTCCTCAGCTGCTGTGGATTTTTCTTATTAGTGTTTATTAAAAGTGTAAAAACCTGCACTAACCTGAAGCTTACTCTCATTAACTCCCGCAATAACGCAACACACTGGCTGAAACCACAAGAAGGTTGATCTAAAAGACCAATCTGCAGAACCACTCCTTGTTTCATGGAACAGGTGCAAACCCGCATTGTACAAGCGGCGCCTGACATCAGATATACCAACTCCTGCCGAATGCCTCAGGAAGAATCCCCTGAGGGGGGAGGACGTTCAGCATTTCATTTAACTCTGCAGAGAGGATCCTAAAGAGCAAAGGGTCTATGTGTGTGTGTGTGTGTGTGTGTGTGTGTGTGTGTGTGTGTGTGTGTGTGTGTGTGTGTGCAAATAAAACCTGCACTAATAAAACATCACATTACACGAACGTATACTCATTTCCAAACTATTTTTATGGCTAAATAAACACAACATAAAGTTTTTTCTACTTTCTGAATCTATATCTGCGGGATTGTGTTTGAAGCTTAAAGCCAAATACATTTTTACAAACAGCTGAACTTCCATCCAGGTTAAACAGTTTCTGTATCAGATGTACTGAAGCTGTAGAAACTTTAAACCACATTAAACTCAACATGTAACATCTGTAAAAAGTAGTTCCAGGATGATGTGTAGCGTCTCCTCTTCTTTTAACATCTGGAAACATCTGGGAGGTGAGGAGAGCAGCTGCTGGAGGTGCTAGGAGATGAATGTTGTCTTCATACTGGTCTGATGCAGATTCCAGCTGCTCTACAGTCCTGGACCATCATGATGCTCCAGATGTTTGTACTGGTGGAAGGTCTGGACTGCAGCAGACCAGTTCTCCTGGTCCAGCATGCTGCTGGGATGGATGCTGGTTCGCAGCAGTGTCAAGCCAGATGTAGAGACAGAATCCTGAAGTTATTAGTTGTTATTTTGGCATAAATGGTCAGGGGAAGGGTTGCGTTGTGTGCCTGTGTGCGTTACGTGTGTGTGTATGTGTGTGTGTGTGTGTGTGTGTGTGTGTGTGTGTGTGTGTGTGTGTGTGTGTGTGTGTGTGTGTGTGTGTGTGTGTGTGTTTTGAAGTGTCAAACTGTTTTTTATATTTATGTTGTTAAGCACTTTGACATGCTTTTGTATGAAAAGTCCTTTACAAATAAAGTTTGATTTGATGGTCCTGCTGAAATCTGCAAGGTCTTCCCCGTCTGGATGGGAGCAGATGTTGCTCTGAAACCAACACCGATATATTAATCTTTAAAAAAAGCCAAATCTGTCAGGTAAATATAGTGTATTATACCAAACAAGTCAGACTGTATCTTAAGATGTAAATAAAGTTTGACAAAAATATTTGTAAAATATGACAAATGAAACATCTTATAGACATTTTACAGACTTAAGTTCTATTATGCTTGTGTATTATTTTTAAATGCCTTTTTATCCACTGTTTGTTTTAATCCTTATGACTTGATTTTATCTTGTAAAGCCCTCTGTGTTGCCCGTGGCATGAAAAGTGCTCAAGAAATAAAGTTTGATTTGATTTGATTTGATATGACTGAAAACTTCCATCACCCCTCTGCAGAATAACACACACTATAGATGCAGAGTAGCGTAACAGCACCACCTTGTGGTGGGATGACGCACTTACACCCACAGCTCCTCTGGATCATCTCGTGAAAACCCTTTTTTTTTCTCGTGTTCTTGTTAAAAATGCTGCTCTGTCTGTGTTGATCTGTGTTTCTGATTAATTCAGTAAAGCTCTGAACTCTGGACATGCAGAGATGGAGGTTCTGGATGTGACAATCACTCTCAGTGATTTACATATAAACCTTCATCTGTGGAATTACATTCTTCCACACAGCAGTGTTAGATAATCTGAAATACATCAACCTGACTATATGCAGAGATTAAGATTAAAGAGGATTAAGATTTGGGAAAACAGCATCAGGCAGATATCACAAAGTGAAGCTTAATCACAGAGTGATGCAGCACTCAGAGGCTTTGTGGGAGCGCGTTCGGACCCGCCTCAGGTGGCTGTTCATCAAGTCAGTTAATCACATCAGCATAACATCTTTAATCCCTTCGACATCAGAGTTATTCTTAACGCTGCTCGGATATCAGACGAAAGGGAGATGAGAAACATGGATGATTTGAAGTTTTCCTCTGAGAACGGTGTGTAGAAACACACAGATTCATTTCCAGCAAATCTTAAAGGTCTTTGTGCAGCAAAAAACTAGATTTAATTCAATTTAATTTCATTTATAAAACACAGAAAGTCCAAAAGTTACACATTTAAACAAAGAAAGGGGTAAAAAGAACAAAAAATGTTGGGTGAAAAGCAAGGAAAGACAAAAACTTTATCAATAACTGCATTTTGTTTGAGTTCATCAACCGTAGACTGGTGAGGGTGTCAGGATTGGGTAAAAAAAATTGAGGCTCCAATAAAGGTTGTGTCTTTGTCAGCAAGAATAAGTAATAAATCACAGTTTGTGCAAAACTTTGTCAGAAAATCTGTTTAGAAATATATTTAAGAGTGCAAGAAATGTTCTTTTACCATTTACAGAGTCGAATATTGTGAATAGATTTGGAGAGTCGTGGGATATGTGAATGTGTAAAGGACCAGAAACCACTGAATGATTTGTACAAGTTTTAATCCCACAGGCAACCACGTCATGAAGAACCATCATGTCAAAGCAGGTCATTTGAGGACAGAGGTGTAGAAAATAGAAGTCCTGTCTGGCAGCTCTTTCCAGTTACTCACTAAACCAGGTGAATTTAATCAGCTCAGCTCCACTGCAGGTAGCCTGAAGACAACTGTTCTAAATGCATCGGTAGATCCGAAAACATGGCAGGACTTCTACTTTAGCTTTACTTCTACTTCTACTCTGGTGGAGGAGAACCTCAACTTTAGCTGCAGATCCCACAGATAAATTAAAAGAAAAGTCTACCTGGGACATTATCAGAGACGGATGCAGAAACCAGTAGCTGTGATGGTACGGAGTTGTCCATGATGAAGATGACTTCATGTGACTGAAGCTATTGAAGAAGAGGCTTATAATGAACTTTCAGACGATCAAGGCAAATTATTTTCTGGAGGTGTGTGTTTGTGTGTGGTTATAACACCAGCCGTCATTCTGATGTGTGTTTGACTACCATACATCCCGTTCAGATCTGACACTGAAAATATTCAAGTGCTTTGAGGAAGAGAATCAGACAACAACAATCAGAGAAAACGTTTTAATCACAGAAAAGGAAAGTGTATTTGTATAGCACCTTTAACGTACAAGACAAGCAAAGTGCTTTAGTTTAGTTTAGTTTAGCTTAGCTTAGCTTAGCTTAGCTTAGTTTAGTTTAGTTTAGTTTAGTTTAGCTTAGCTTAGCTTAGCTTAGCTTAGTTTAGTTTAGTTTAGCTTAGCTTAGCTTAGCTTAGCTTAGCTTAGTTTAGTTTAGTTTAGTTTAGGTTAGGTTAGCTTAGCTTAGCTTAAAGTAGCTTAGTTTAGTTTAGCTTAGCTTAGTTAAGTTTAGCTTAGCTTATCTTAGCTTAAAGTAGCTTAGCTTAGCCTAGCTTAGTTTAGTTTAGTTTTCCTTTGTTGTTGAGTTTTTCAGACATAAAATGTGAAATGTACTAAAATGAATGTGATCACTGAAGACGATGCAAAATCTGTTATTTGTGTTTGTAGAATAACAAATGACAGATTTAAAACTTCTTGTTGCATTTCAAAACACAAGAAACTTTGTAGTTCTATTTATTAATAAAAACATTGGTTTTGTAATCATTATATTCTTTATATTCATTATGTATTATATATTTTATATTAGCCTCATAAACTTCATTAAATAAATGTTTTAATGCTTAGTGAGTTTTGACTCCTCTTCATTGACTACTGATGTGCTTCTAGTGTTTCTTCTGGTGTTATTTTGTCTGTCCATCTTTTGTTGCCAGGGAGACAGGTCCAAATGCTCTGACATAACAATTTCTAATTAGTTTAATGGATGGTATGTGTGTATATATATATATATATATATATATATATATATATATATATATATATATATATATATATATATATATATATATATATATATATATATATATATATATATATATATATATATAGTTGTACTCATATTTATTCATACCCTTTCATTAAAGAAGGAAACAAACAGCTGCCTTTAAAATAAGCTGAAATTGACTAAATGAAAATCATTACATTATTTTCTAATTCTGGTTCAATAGAAATATTTTTTCAAAAAAGCAAACAAATAATTTATTACATATTCCATCAGTCATAAAGTAATATTTAGTTGAACAATCCTTTAATGTTTCCGCTCCAGTCAGGTGTTTTCTGTTCCTCTTAGTCAGACTTCTGCACCTGTTGACAGGTATTTTGTCCCACTGTTCAACAGAAAAGTGCTCTAATTTGTCCAGGACACATTTGTTTTTTTGTTTTTTGTTTTTCTTTCTTTAACTCAATTAAATGAAAAAAACTGTCTTATATTACTAAATTATATTTTTGCAAATATTTAGTTATTGTTCCTTTTATATATATATATATATATATATATATATATATATATATATATATATATATATATATATATATATATATATATATATATATATATACATATATATATATATATATAAATTTATTTCTAAACATTTCACTTCCCCACATCCACCCCCAGCCTATGTGTCCCATCATGGTCACCCCATTGAAAAATCCTGGATACGCCACTGGTGACAGCACTTTCCATTAAAGTGTCATTATTTGGCCTGATTCACCTCCATAAATAAATAAATAAATAAGGGTGGGGGCCAGGAGAGGGGGAAGGGTGGGGCCCGGGCGGCGGAACCCGGATGCTGATGCTGCCTGATGGAGACCAGGAAGCAGGAGGAGAATGAGGAGGAGGAGGAGGAGGAGGAAGAGTGAGAAGGGATAGTCGGCTACAGGAGGAGAACATCCCGTCTCTGAGAACCTTTCCTGCGCGCGCGGACAAGTTTCCCTTGAAGACCACGGGACCAGAAGCAGGATCTGTTTCAGTCTTTGCTTTGTTTGGGTTTTTTCTCTACAACGTGCACGCGGGAGGAAGCAGCAGCCTCGCGCCGGCTCAGGGAGGAGATGCTGTGATATCATGAACACAGCCGGCCGAAGGAGAGGGAGGGAGGTAGAGGGAGCTGGCCGGGAGAGGAGGCGGGGAGTCGGCTACCAGCAGGCCAGCTGAAGATGCTCGTTGTTTCCAGAACCAAGGTGAACCGGTGGTTCGAGCCCTGAGCGCACCGACCGGACCGTCTGGCCCGCTGTGCTCGCGCTCTTTGCTTCTTCTGTCCTCTCTTTTCCTGCTCGCCCTCCTCTTGCTGTGCTTCCTGATGCAGGGCCGGGGAGGGGGAGAGCCGAAGTGTGCACCGGATATTGGAAAAGCCATTCTTCTCGCTGTGATCATAGATCCTAATCTGGACTCCCAGGCAGATCCTGACCAAAGCAGGCCTGGCCTTGGCAACACGGCAGGATGAGGGTGGAGGGGATTATCAGGACATTTTTGGACGGCAGCAGTTGCGCGGACGGGGGTCCCTGATATCGATCAGAGACTGGATCCAATCAGGGCTTTCTGAGGCTATCTGAGACTCTGCTGCTAGAAAAATCAATGAGCGGTAAATGTAGCCTTCCTGTCCACGTCTCAGTAAGATTCTGTCTTTTCTGCTCCACTTCCACAGCCATAAGCTACCCAGGATCAATCAGCTTTAAACTGGTGGTATTTATAGCCTGGGTGGGTTTCATGTGACTGGTGTGGACGTTTCCCATCACTGGGTACCAGTCAGACCTCTCCTCCTCCTCCTCCTCTCTGGTCTTTTCCATCTCCCCTCTGAATGCTGCTTTCTGAGCTGTGGAGACCAGAGACCGGAGAAGACTTTGTTTCAGGACAACCACACCGGACCTGACCGCGTCAGGGAGCATCCTGCGGGGCCCGGCTTCAGATCACGACCAGCCCTCCACCGCACAGCCGCCTGGGATGTGCGTGAGACATCACGCACGGAGCACCATCCCGACTTGCCTTATTTCAGGGAGTTAAAAAAAACATTAAATAACTTCGGGAAGAATGAGCAGCAAGGAGTTGACGGTGGGCCAGTCCAGCCAGTATGTGGGGCCTTATCGGCTGGAGAAGACCCTAGGGAAGGGACAGACAGGTAGGACCCCCCCCCTTGAGCTCTGTGTGTGTGTGTGTGTGTGTGTGTGTGTGGGTGTGGGTGGTACATCAGCAGAGTTCAAGCTGTTTCACCCCAAGCAAAACCACTGTAACATTATGAGTTCATGGCGTAATCCCCTTTTTATTCTCTAAGTCCTCCTGGTTCTAATCCCCTTGTTACAAGGAGATACATGTTAGTATTTCTAGAGGGAAACGACCTCGAATCAGTCTTACTTTTTCTTTCTTTTGAGCAGTTTGTGATAATGTCAGAGAATCCTTTGAATTATTTATGGCATTTCCTTCCTGTTTTATTGCTGCATCGTGATTTGTGATTTTCTAACGCTCTTCCTGCCTCTGTCTCCCTCTCAGGACTGGTGAAGTTGGGCGTCCACTGCATCACAGGCCAGAAGGTGGCCATAAAGATTGTGAACAGAGAAAAACTCTCAGAATCCGTTTTAATGAAGGTAAGGTACTTTATTTCCTTTCTGCTGAAATCAGGGGAGGTCAAACTCCAGTCCTAGAGGGCCGGTATCCGGCAGGTTTTTGTTGGTTCCTTCTACCAACACAGCTGATTCAAATCAAATGAATCCAGCAGCTTCTTGTCTACATATTTATGGATTTGGGTCAGGTGTGTTGGAGCATGGAGACAACAAAAACCTCCTGGATACCAGCCCTCACCCTGGTTTAAATGGAGACGTGTCCATAAAACCAGCCGTCGCTGCTGTTGCTCTGAATGTGCGAAAGATGCAGGTCCATATGCTTCATGTAGAACGTTTCCGAACTACAGGCGGGGTGGAGCTGTACTGCTAACATGAGAAACTAGGACAAGCTATGTTGAGAAGTCATCCAGCTGCTCTGAGATGGCAACAAATCCTGCAATCAAACAATCATAGTTGTTAAGTTCAGCTTTAGATGCAACCCATCATGAGGTCCTGTAAAGTACCAGTCCTAAAAGAGGCAAATATGACTGAGATGATATCCTCATGAGGGACCAGGAGGCAGTAGGACTGGGCGATTAATCGGATTTTAATCTCAGTTACGATCTGGGTTTTCATCGGTAATAAAAATAAAAGGGTGTGATTATTTTTCTCTCTGCAGTTTTCTCTCCTGCTGTCTTCAGCTGCTAATCGAGCGTCTCTGGCGTTGCAGCGCTGTGCTGTAAACTCCTCCCACAGCCGCTTTGCTTTCATTCAGACACTGTTGCCAACTTGGCGACTTTCTCGCTAAATCTGGAGACTTTTTTTGTTGAAAGCGACAAATCTAGCATCTTTTACTGGAGTTATTAGAGACTTTTCTGGTGTTTTGGCGACTGACTTGAAGGCACATATTGTTCTGCAGTTACTGTAAGGAAGGAGCAGCGGGAGCCTCTCCCGTCCTAAAGCACTCCCAGGCGGCCAGTCTCAGTCGGCTCCGGCTGCAGGTCAATGTAGAATAACTGCAGTAGGTTGTGGAAGTTCACCTAAACATAGTTTATACCATTGTCAGTTAGAACTGGCTGCATTATTTTCCGCTACCTACTTCGGCAAGTTAAATCACTGTAATATCCCACCGTTATGGAGCGTTACCATGGCAACACCTTAACCAGCTGGTTCAGATCAGCTGTCTTTTAACAGGTGGATGAGAGAAACGCACTGTAGCCTGACAGCGGTTGTTTGGTATAAAACGTACATCCAGGCCAACATAAAATAGTTCCTATATAAGCGGTAAAAGTGGATTAAACAACTCGGAACCGTGCATTAAACGGTTATAATGCACGACACGGAGTCTAGAACACCACGACGCGCAGCGTTGTTTAAAAAATACCGGATAATTGTGTTAAATAATCGAGATCTCAATTTCAGTCAAAATAATCGTGATTATAATTTTTGTCATAACTGAGCAGCCCTCGAGTTTGGTTACGCGTATTACTTTGATCATTCATACGTTTTCAGTGCATGTCCAAAACGAGCACATCACAGAGTTACATTTATTAAATTACAAGACAAAACTTTAGAAAAACCCTTTCATCACTTATTGACTGAGTTTAGCTAGTAGCATTGCTTGGTTGGCGTTAATGCTGCGTTTGATTTGACTGAGTAGTCAGATTTTCTGAGTTCCCAGCTGGAAATGCAACACAAACTCCCCTTAAAGTCGGAAATGCTACTCAGAAAGTTGGAGCAGACGCACCGACGTCGACTTCACCCGTTAAAGATGGGTGCTAGCAAATCAACTCTAAGTGATAGCCGTGATAAACATTCGTTTTTATCTTAACATGATTGTTGAAAATGTGTAGAAGTCGAAGTTAAACGTCATCCTTTTCAACTTCTACCTGTAAACTCATTTTGTAAATTGTGTCCATGTTTAAAACGTTAAATAACTCGATGTTTCCATCTTATTCTGCTAACAGCAGGAACAGTGGCTAACATGGTTAGCTTGTTTATCCTACTTTCTGACAACTGAATTTGGAAAAACTAAAAAGACTTTCAGCCTATTCTGTACCAGTATTGTACTATTTAAAAGCATTTTTTTTAATGTTCAGTGAAGTTTATAATGTGACTAAAACACAAATCTGTTGCAACATGCTCTAAAGCGAACAAGCTCCATGAGTCATTGTTTAAATGAAAAGTCTTATTTTCTTAATTTAGGCATAAAATATAGTTTTTCTGCTTCTGTAGATGTAATAAACACATATAATTCTGTGTAAACAGACAGATCAAACTAAACAACGTGCTTCCTTGTGGTTTTCATATTGGCATTCCAACTTCTGTCTAGATATGACGTTATTCCCAGATTCGGTTTCCGACCTCTCCAAAGACTCAGATTTCGAGAATGATCAGTAGGTCAGTAGGTATTGAATGATAGGTAGGGCTTCGAGACGTTTGATCTCCCACACGGATCCCATTTTGTTGGTTGACTAACCGATCTGACCCAAAAGGATGCAATTGACTCTGTAATCTATTGATGTTTGGGAGTAGAACTGGTTAGCGACATGACACAGTCGTCCCTGCCGTTTCCCATCACACCAAACATTGTGAGATAGCTGCTCCTGTCAGCAGCGTCACTGCTTTAAGTCCCACCTTATAAACACTTTAAACTGTTCTGATTGGCTCCGCCCTGGTTTTTCTTGCGACGTGATTGGCCAGAAAGCCCTGGCTCTTTGAACAGAACCAGGATTTTCTGACTAGCCTCTGGCTAACGTTAGCCTAGGGGTCACCAGCTCTAGTCCTCGAGAGCTACCATCTTGCATGTTTTAGTGTTTCAAAACTGTTTGCATGTGTGTTTTTTGTCCCTGAATAAACGTTGTAGGTAGTTCAGAGAGAGAGGAGATGATGAGAAAGGTGAGCTTCAGTTCTCAGCTGTAACTTGATCAACATGATTGGTTCAAATCTAATCAAAGTCACAATTTTTCACACTGAAGTGTTTATCTCACCTTCACATAATATTATAGAGACTAAAACAGATATTTTTAATACAGATCCAAGAGAGACAATCAGAATATTTTTAACATGGCATTCAATCAAAATGGGATGAAATGAATACATTTCTTGTAAAATAACAAGTTTAATGCAGCGATAAATGGTCTTGTTTTTAGTAATTGCCAGAGCTATAAGGATGACGATGCTGTGTGTGAGTTTATAATTCTGCCTGTTCATGCTCAGATTTTCCTTCAAGGTTTCATTAAGTTCATGAATATAAGTGGATTTCTTGTCCTGTGTGATAAAAGCACATTTGTGTTGATGAAAGTAGTTTGCACTGTGGTTGATGTGAAGAAAATATGCCAACAGATGTCTTCATGTCATAAAATCCCAGAAATCATAAAGTAAAATAGACGAGTAATGAGTTCAGCAAGAAGCCTGGATCTTTATGTTGGTCGCTAAATAGAATAGTTTGCATTATTAACTTCTGCTTGTTCAGATTTTTATATGATTCTGCAAATAAACATGCAATAAAACTTGTCTAGCAGGGGCTCTGAGACCAATTTTATGTCCCTACTCATGTCAGAATCACACCTCTGCTCTTGCATTGATTAGTCAAAGGAGTCGTCACTCCCTGTGAGACTCGGCACGAAGAATTAAGCTGCTTGTTTCAATATACTGTTGATTTTTTGCTGTTTAAAGCCAAACAGAGTACTGCCATCCTCTGGTTCTGTGTGACTTTCTTCATGATAACTCGAGGAAAGCATCATGTGGGTATGTAGCTGATGCTTCATGTCGCTATCCAGGCTAAACGCCACCTACCGGGTTCGGGTACAGCTGGCTGTTCAGACGCAGCAGAGGCCAATATTTTTTATCAAACCAGACCTCTTGGTGGGAACAAGGCTGTTGACACTTCCTGGCTGCTAAACTGTCAGAGTTTTAGAGTTCTGTTGTGGGATTTTGTAGTTCATGTTACATTCACTTCTGGTTTCTTGTTTTTATTTGTAGTTTTCATTTGTTTATTCTGTTTAGTTTGTCATTTCCTGTTCATCTGGCTTTGTTTTGCTGGTTTCATTTTGCTAATTCACTAGTTGGTGTACATATATGTATTAGGGGTGGGAAAATCCAATCGAAAAATCGAATATCGAGATTTTTACTTCAAAATGTTAAAATAAATTTTTTGTTTAAAAAATGTATTTTTTTTTCAAATGAAAAAAAATTATTACATTATTTTTACCATTTTTGTCATTTTTTATTGTTTTTATTGATCTTTTTATGTGTCTTCTTGGGCATGAAAGCAGCAGAATGATAATCTGGCTACTGTGTTGTTTTTTTCTAATTGAAATCAAGAAAAATGACGAGCAAAAAAAATTTTGTTCTTTTCTTTGTTTTCACTCTACAAAATCATCAATTTCGAAGAATTGTAAGAATCGCAATTTAAAAAACACCCAAAAAAATCAGAATCTACTCAAATCGAAACAAAAGCATATTGACACACCCCAAATAAATAAATATATATATATATATATATATATATATATATATATATATATATATATATATATATATATATATATATATATATATATATATATGCTAGCTGTTGTCTTGTAGCTATATCAGCTAGTAGCTGCAGATAATTAACCAGCTAGGTAAGTGGTGCATTTCTCCTACTGAAGGGTAATTAATACCATTCAGACTGTCAGTTGTGTTGGTCCATTCATCTATACACTGTTTACGTCCACTCGTTCCAATGCAGGGTCTCGGCGTTGGAGCCTATCCCAGCTGCTTTTAGTCGACAGGCTCGTCTAATGAAATTTACTCCTATAAGGAAATGCATTTTGGCTCAAAGAGCTGACCTTAGCATGGTTCAGCAAAGAGGAATCAGGGAAGAGATGTGGGCAGAGTCAGATTAGCTCTGCTCATTCTTACAGATGTAAATAAAGTGGCAGTTTCTTATCTGCCAATGAGCATGTTGCACCTGATTTGCCTGAAATGAAATTCCAGTCATGTAGGTATTCACTGTGCAGAAACATCTGCAGGATTCTCAAGGAAAGTCTGCTAATGTTGTAACTGCTGAGTGTGGGTACTGCTTCACCGTGCTAAACAATGGGAAGGATTTAAGCCTGCTAATTAAACTTTCTGATAAGAGCAACAGTAGCTGAAATACAGGGAGATTTCTATTCATGCTGGCTGATTGCCTGCAGCTCGTACACAGCAGGTTGCACACGATGGGCAAGGTTACACAGTCAAAGCTTCACAGAAATCACTATTTATTGTAATGCTTGTTCTTTTATTGGCTACTGCTGCTACATGATGCTGTTTTCACTTGTTTTTAGCTACTTCTAGTTTCTATTCATGGCATCTCATTAAGAGTCTGATTGTTGGAGTTAAAATAGGATCATTCAGAGGGTTTCATGTAACCCTTCAGACCAGTTTCTCTCCATGTTTCAGCCTCATAAAAGCCTGTTGAAAGGACAGCCAGGATGACATGATTGTACCGTCCAATAATCGATCCTCCCCTCTGATAGTGTGGAGAAAATCAATGCTTTGCCTTGCTGTTTGCTGTGTGGGAGCCTGTTTTAGGTCATGTTATGGACAGCTGCAGCTGCTGACATCAGATCTGACAGGTTTTGCATGGATAATGAGTCATGTTGATGGAAAAGCTTGGTTATTTGTAACAACAGTGAGAGTGATAAAAAGAGAAGGCAAAATGTGAGAAATCATGCAAACACTGATTTAGGTGAAAATGTTGATGTTTGACACAAACTTTGTCCAATTTGCTTCAGTTTATTAGTCCATTTGTGTGAATAGAAACCTGTGCAGAGTCTTATTAGTCATAAAAAGATCTTAATTGTAAATGTAATCTTAATCTTGATGTGTAATGAATTCATTAAACACATTTTTCCTTTTTAGTTTTTAAGCAAGGCTGATTGTATTTACCTACAGTCAGAGCGTAATCGGATTGCAGAAAGTTAATCAAAGAATGATCCAAAACCAGGAAACACATGAACACCTTTTGCTTTTTAACAGCGTAAACCTTTTCATGGAGGCTTGGGTAAATGTTGTACAATAAATGTTAAAGTTATGTTGTGAATTTCACAACATGTCAAAAGAGTTTTTCATGTTTCTTTTTTATCAAAGCATGTCGGGTGGAATTGTTTTCCACTTTTTCTGTTTTCCACAAGTTTTCTGTTTTAAATTAAACTTTACTCCTCTGTGCTCCACTTTGACAAGCAAACTGAGAGTACACTGCTGTACACTAAAAGCTAGATACTGGTATTTGCATTGTAAAAAGCTGTTAGCATGTGTAAAAAGTAGTTCTAGGGCGATGTTTGCATATTTATCAGCTGTTAACATTTATATAATGTAGTTCCAGGATAATATATAGCAATGTTAGCTGCTGGTAGTATGTGTAAAAGGTAGTTCCAGGATAATATGTAGTATTGTTAGCAGCTGTTAGCATGTGTAAAAAGTAATTCCAGAGTAAGATATAGCATTGTTAGCAGCTGTTAGCATGTGTAAAAAGTAGTTCCAGCATAATATATAGCATTTTTAGCAGCTGTTAGCATGTATAAAAAGTAGTTCCAGGCTGATATTTGCTTTGTTAGCAGCTGTTAGCATGTGTAAAAAGTAGTTCCAGGCTGATATTTGCCTTGTTAGCAGCTGTTAGCATGTGTAAAAAGTAGTTCCAGGGAGATATTTGTATTGTTAGTATGTGTAAAAAGTAGTTCCACGGTGATGTTTGCATATTCAGCAGCTGTTAGCATGAGTAAAAAATAGTTCCAGAGTGATGTTTGCGTTGTTAGCAGCTGTAAGCATGTGTAAAAAGTAGTTCCAGGGTGATATTTGTATAGTATGTGTAAAAAGTAGTCCCAGGGTGATGTTTGCATTTTTAGTAGCCGTTAGCATGTGTAAAAAATAGTTCCAGGGTGATATTTGTATAGTATGTGTAAAAAGTAGTTTCAGGGTGATGTTTGCATTTTTAGTAGCCGTTAGCATGTGTAAAAAATAGTTCCAGGGTGATTTTTGCATTGTTAGCAGCTGTTAACATGTGTAAAAAGTAGTTCCAGGGTGATATTTGTATAGTATGTGTAAAAAGTAGTCCCAGGGTGATGTTTGCATTTTTAGTAGCCGTTAGCATGTGTAAAAAATAGTTCCAGGGTGATATTTGTATAGTATGTGTAAAAAGTAGTTTCAGGGTGATGTTTGCATTTTTAGTAGCCGTTAGCATGTGTAAAAAATAGTTCCAGGGTGATTTTTGCATTGTTAGCAGCTGTTAACATGTGTAAAAAGTAGTTCCAGGGTGATATTTGTATTGTTAGCATGTGTAAAAAGTAGTTCCAAGGTGGTGTTTGCATTGTCAGCAGCTGATAGCGTGTATATAATGTAGTTCCAGGATAAGATATAGCAATATTAGCAGCTGTTAGCATGAGTAAAAAGTAGTTCCACGGTGATGATTCGCCCTGTGTAGCATCCCCTTTTCTTTTAACATGTTTTTTAAACATCTGGGAAGTAAGGAGATTTGCTGTAGTTTTAGAAGAGGAACATTGTCTCATTCTTCAGGATTCCAGCTGCTTTACACTCCTGGGCCTTTTGCCTGGATTTCTGCTTCCATGATGCTCCAGATGTTTTGTACTGGTGAAAGGTCTGGACTACAGCAGACCAGTTCTCCTGTTCCACCATGCTGCTGTGATGATGCAGGATGTGGTCCAGCATGGTGGAACCTGCAAGGTCTTCCCTGAAAGAGACGTTGTCTGGATGGGAGCAGATGTTTCAGCATTGATGGAGCTTCCCAGATGTGGAAGCTGCCCACGCCATCGGCACTAATGCAACCCCATCCCATCAGAGATGCAGGCTGATAACAAGCTGGATGCTCCCTCTCCTCTTTAGTCTGCAGGACACAACGTCCATGCTGTCCACAGAGAATTCCTTCAGAGTTCATTCAGGTTTCCACTTTACCTCAGAGAATTCTAGAAGAGCTTCTGTGGTTCTGGATCATGTTATGATGGAGCTTGTGTGGATGTGTGAATGCATGTGTGGGTTTCAGGGTGAACTGAATGGACAGACAGTGATTTCTGGAATCTTCCCGAGTCCATGCAGTGATCAGCACAGTTATGACCTACAACCTTCATGCACACAAGGTTTTTCTTGTAGACAGTAGAATCTTTAAAGTATAAAATATTTTACATTGAGGAACATTTTTCTAAAACAATTCCAGGTTCTAGTCAGTTTATCTCAGATTGGTGAACCTCTGTCCAGGTTTACAGAGACTCTGCCTCTCTGAAATGCTCCTTTTATACCCAGTCATGTTACTGACCTGCTGCCAGTTAATTAAAGCAGATTGTGGTCTTTACGGGGATCTATTGCACACTAATCTTCTGTGAGGGAGCCATCTCCCTCAAGGAGAGGCTGCTTCATCAAATCATTTCTACATGCACAAAATATGACAACTACAGATTAGAATTCTTGAGGATAAAATAAACATTTAAAAAAATAATAATGCTTTAGTACACGGGGAAAGTATTATCTAAATGGGATATGATACCCTTGGTTCTTGTCCTTTAAGATTCATTCATTTATGTTCTGGGTAGTTAATCCTCCTGTTGTTCTTTGTAGAGTCTGTCTCCCGTGTGTTCAGTTCACTTCCTTATCACCTGGTTTCTGTTTACTGATCCCACACCTGCTCCTCACTTGTCATCTTCCACACGCTTTCCTGTCCTCATTGTTTGCCATGTTTGCTGCTCCTTGTCATCGCCGTTGTTTTCCAGTCAGCATGTTTGTCGTGTGTTTGCGGCGTTACCTGGAATATCCTGCCTGTCCTCGCATAACTACCTGGAAGCAGACTTAATTGGCTTTCTTGCAGCTGGTTTATTTTAAGAATTTCACAATGAAAATGGACAAAAAATGTTAAAAAATAATACAGACAGTGCCAGTTTAAGATGAAAATAACATGAGGAGCTTGTAAAATGTCGTTTTACTAAAGTAAAATACAAAAACCTCGCTGGGAAAGGATTTCCGAATCCTTTGCATCTCTTCTATGCTCGACACCCATTGGAAACCCACAAGAACGGCCCAATGGGATGTAACTTGGGATGTTTCAAAATAAAAGCTCAACTGATTATCAATAAAAATAAAATTCTTAATTTTTTACATGTTACAAAACAAGTACGCAAATATGCAATACTGGAATAAAATAAGTATTATTGACAACATGATTTCCATTACAGTTATTTGCAAATTTAAAGCGACAAATTTTGATTAAGTAAATTTTCCATTGTTTATTGTAAACTGTTAAAATCTAATCATATAGACACGATTATTTTTCAGGTTTTTCCTCCTGCAGAGGATTTTCAAAGTCTGTCTCTCTCATTTTTCTTTCTAATCCTTTTAAAACTCTGCATTTTGCTGTTGTTTACTATTACTAAAAGCGATACTACCGACCAGAACAAGAACAACGTTCCGGATGCTACCATCCAGAACAGGAACAACATTCTGGAAACTACCATTAGAACATCTGCTGGAATCACTAGATCGCACGGAGTTCTGCGCCCTCACACAGTTTTTCTGGTTTAGTCTGTTTATGACTTTTAATGAGTTTGTTTTAAATTTCTTGAACCCACTGAGGAACCTCTGAAACACTTCACACAGCTTCTACCATTTTTACCCAACTCCTCCTTCATACTCGCCTCTTCCCATCTCTGCCTCACTGCACGTCATATTTACCTTCCTCTCCCACCTGACATTTCCATCTCCATCATTTTTAACCTTCTCTTTTCTCTCTTAACCTTTCTCCACATCTCTGCCTCCCTCTGTCTGTGCAGGTGGAGAGAGAAATAGCTATTCTTAAACTAATAGAGCACCCTCATGTTTTGAAGCTGCATGACGTCTATGAAAATAACAAATACCTGTAAGTATCTTTTTCTCTTGTCTGTGCACTAAAACTGTGTATTTGCAGCAAACCCTGTGATTTGGACAGCATGGAAGGTATAGAGAGTGTTTTAGAAATCTGGATTAATCTCTTCCAGGTATCTGGTGTTGGAGCATGTGTCTGGTGGAGAGCTGTTTGACTACCTGGTGAAGAAAGGCAGGCTGACCCCTAAAGAGGCCAGGAAGTTCTTCAGACAAATCATCTCCGCCCTGGACTTCTGCCATAGTCACTCCATATGGTGTGTGGAAGCGTTCTGCTCCTTTCTTGTTTTATTTTATGGATTCATTTATTCAAACCACTGAAGAAACATTAATAAAATTTTCATTGACATCCTGAGTATTCTGAATATTTATACATATATACATATATATATATATATATATATATATATATATATATATATATATATATATATATATATATATATATATATATATATATATATATATATATATACACACTGCATATTCTGTATAGATATATATATATATATATATATATATATATATATATATATATACATATATATATATACACTGCATATTCTGTGTGTATATATATATATATATATATATATATATATATATATATATATATATATATATATATATATATATATATATATATATATACACTATTTTATGTTGGCCTCCAAAGTATATCTAAACCAGTTGATTAACATGTTATTATGATGCCCTTAATGGAGTGAGATTAGAGTGATTTAACCTTCTGAACTACGTGTGCATATACACCAAGCGGCAACCTCTGCCGGTTAAATTTTAATCCTATGCAGAAGTGCATAAAACTGCAGTTCCTCCTTCATCCATTAGTGGCTCCAAAACAGAGCAAATCTCCATGGACTCTCATGTTAAAAAGACCAACTTCACAGCAGAAATCAACATTTTTACAACCTGGTTCAAAAATCCATTTTAGGTTTAATAGGTCAGGTTTACCTTCATGACAACTGTGAATTTTTTTTCGAACTTGCCCGTTTAAAAGTAATTTAATCTCGAAGTTCAGCATATTTAGGGGTGTGTCCTTTTGATTGACAGGTACCCGATCTCCCGCTTCAAGAAAGAAAAATGTAGAACAACCGCGGTTTTTAGCCGGTTAACAACGTGACTTAGCTTTAGCCCGCTTACCTCCATTACCTGGTTAGCTCCTGTTATCTCCGGGTTAGCTCGGTTAGCTCTTAGCTACAGGCAGCTCGGAGTCTGCTCGATGTCAATCATCCACCATGATGCTCACAACCCCCCACTCAGCTCCACCTCTTTGCCCATATTTGTATTTTTTGGGCTTCCCAAGGAGCTTCAATTCAGCTCTTCAGAAACCTACGGGTGACGCCACGCAGGCTTCGTCCATCTTTTTATACAGTCTATGTTATACACTACCAGTCAAAAGTTTGGACACACTTTCCGATTGGATTTAATGGAAAAGTGTGTCCAAACTTTTGACTATGTATATGAAAATGATGCAGCCAGTCGGCATGAGAATTCTGACTATGGTATAAATATATTGTCCATAGCATTAAAGTGTGTGTCATAAATAAATGAATCTAGTGTTTGTCCAGTCACAGAGACCTGAAGCCAGAGAATCTTCTCCTGGATGAGAAGAATAACATCAGGATAGCAGACTTCGGCATGGCCTCGCTACAAGTCGGGGACAGTCTGCTGGAAACCAGCTGCGGGTGAGTTCTTAGTTTAGTTGGTTCTGAGAATATTTTAGATTATATTTTCCTTTTATTTATCTTATTTATCTCTTATTTGCCTCTCTGTGACAGTGAAGGTTCATACGTGTTGGAAGTGATGTTAGCGTTTTAAAAACTACTCAGTTTGCTGATAAGATTGTTAGCTGTTAGCAGAATATTGGTGACATCCATTAAAGTTAACATACCTGCTGGCAGTATTTACTGAAAGCCTGATATTGCCTGTCAGGAGGAACACAGACTTCGAAGATGAATTAAGAAGGGATTGTGCCTTTCAGCTGGATTCACCTGTTCAGTCTTTTCTGTGGATTAGCAGACAGCTCAGTGTGTTTTTGTGCTCCCAGGCTGTTTTTTATGTATTAAATCCTTCTTTCTCGTTCCTTCTTCACAGATCTCCTCATTATGCTTGTCCAGAGGTTATAAGGGTACGCTACTTTGCTCTCAATGTGATTCGTGTGTGTGTGTGTGTATTAACATAGCTAATGCTGCACTACTGTGCGTCTGTCTTTCAGGGGGAGAAATATGATGGTCGCAGGGCCGATGTTTGGAGTTGTGGAGTCATCCTCTTTGCTCTTCTTGTGGTAAAAACATATTTTTTTTTTCCCCTTTCATTTTCATGTATTTTTTATTTGTTTTTCACTAGTAATTTTGTTATTATTATTATTCGTTTACTTTTTAAAAAAAATATTCTTTATGTTTATTTTCAATGTTTCATTTTATCTAATTTTTGCTATTTCATTTTTATGTCATTAATTTAATTTAAATTTATTTTGAATTTTTTAAATTATTCTTTATTTTTATTTAATTTGATTAATTTTAATATATTTGATTAATTTGAATTAATTTTATTAATTTTTATTTTATTTATTAGATGTTTATTTTATTTTATTTTATGCGTCATTAGCAGGGAAACCAGTAGAAAATGTGCCATGAATGTTGATGGCAATTTTCCCCTAACAGTAAAACATGGCAGTAAATCCAGATATTGATGTGCTGCATGTATTGATCTTTAGGGGCAAACCAGAAGATCATAAATGCTTCTGTGTTATATAATGTACATATATGTCTATATTTTAATAATAGTCCATCTGTGACGAAACAAAACCAAGAAGAATCTCATGGTGGTACATTGGAGAAGTCTGTAGATGACAAACTAATCAGAAAGTTAAACAGATGCATCAAATATGATGACAGTTGAAGCATTCTGGGAAATCTCCTCTTGCATGATGACAATGGATCAAACTGAGAACGATAAAAACATAAAACAAGAAAAGAAAAACTACAAGGTTAATTTAAGAACCTCCATTTGATCACTAGAACAACACACTGCAGACATCATGCAGAAAGTCATCTTTATTCCATAATTTATTTGTTTTTCACTCTTTCTGCCCCCTGACAGGGTGCCTTGCCCTTCGACCACGACAATCTGCGGCAGCTTCTGGAGAAGGTGAAAAGCGGAGTTTTCCACATGCCCCACTTCATACCTCCTGACTGTCAGGCTTTGCTGAAAGGAATGATAGAAGTCAATGCTGACAAAAGACTCACGGTAAGAAGGGAAAGATGATGTGAGGACGAGATTTAAATTAGTACAAATTTTTCTGCTATGAGTGACTGGCCTGTAATAGACGACCGTACACATCTACGGTACAGTTTGAAATAAAGAAAAAAACACAGAAAACTAGTTGTTACATGGGTGAACAGTCACTCAAAAGCAAAGATCAAGGAGTTTTTGGGTGCTTGCTTCTCTTCCAATATATTTTGTATTACACAGAAATGCCATTGTCACCACTGATTGCAGAAAAGCTTTTGAAATGATCGCAATCCAACTGTGTGTAAAGTAAAAGAACAAAAATGAGCTATAGATTTAGCAAGTCAGTTTGGTATCAATTTAACAACATCTGAATCAAAGCTTTAATTCCTTATTGGGCATTCATTGAAATACTGATTTTCAGTCATTACAGTGTTTTTATAATATTACAGTGTATTGCAAGAATTTACAACCTGGTTATTTTTTTTCTTTAAAAGTAAAAGATACAGTATGTCCAGGTAAGGGTACAATATCAGAAATATGGTCATTTGCCCAATCAAGGATTTAAATCACATTGCTACAGTAATTAGCATGTCAAGCTAACTAGCTTGAAATAGGAATTCTCAGTGCTATCACAAATGAGTTAGCATGCTGATTGGTAACTGTTTTTTTATTAAACTCCAGTTTTTAAACTCCTTTTCTTCAAAAGTGGTATGTCCCACTTGGAAAACAAATACGCAAGCTAGGAGGCTAACCAGGCTGATGTAAGCAATTGAGCTAACAGTAGCTTGTTTCTCACGTTTTTCCTCACTGCTACTCCACCAATGTAAAAGACAAAAATGATCCCTTAAAGTGTTTAATTTAAAACCAATCAGCTTATCAGAGCTGTCACCCAAATGAAAAGAAAACTGGACCTTATCACACCATAATATGATATTTCATTGTAAAAACGTGAACCGTATCATGTTGTAACTCAGTAAGCTTCGCTGTAAAAACGATAAACATTTTCTCATTTTAGTGTAATAAATTTTACTGTAAGCAAAGCTGGTCCATATGATTTTGATTTATTCAACTTGTTACCTAAATTGTTTCCTAGATTACAATTAATTAGATATTATTTAGAATCATTTTCTGACTGAAAGTTTACGTTGTAAATCTTTTAATAATAGAAGAGGAGATATTTATTTTGAAATAATTTGATAGAACAAAACACAGTTGAATTATATATATGGTCATATAATTAATATATTTAAATATGTTTAAAAAGAAATTGCTTAGATCATTGACATTAGTAAGATTACATCAGTTATTTGGTCGGATTGTTGCTTTTGATTAATTTTCCATTAATTGCCCAGCCCTATCTGGCAACCCCCTGAAATTAACTTGTGACCCCAGTTTGAGAAAGGCTGGTCAGGCTGTACAGAGCTGTCCCTTAAACTGAACAGGCTTTGTCCACAAAGCAGTCGTCACCCTACTTTGTGAGTTTGCTCAGTTTAAAAGGTTGGAGGAAGAGAAAAGGCAGCTCCAGGCTTGGCTTAAAGATGGGACGGAAATGCAACCTGACACGAGACCGTACAAGGGAGGAAGAAGTCGAGACAAAAAGCAGCACAGAAAGGACATGGGCATGGGTTGGGCCTGAGGTACTGCTGGAAGGCAGGAGCAGTCTGATGACAGAACTGCCCTTAAGTAGAGAGTACAAGACGACCTGTCCTCCTTTTCACCTGGAGGACAGACTTACATCTTGCAACTAATTTATTCACACATTAGACTAAAAAAAAATGTGAAGAACGTTTAAAATGTTTGAGTCTGAAATCTTTATTTGGCCCTTTGAACATAATGTCGAAAAGACTAATATCTATTACCATGTTGTATAATTATTGGAGTGTATTTTTATTGTATCCAGCAAGGAGCAAAACCGTATCAGATTGTGTACAAAAAGGTTTTAAGCCAATTTTTTAACATAAAGTGATGCAAAATGTCTCAGAAACTGTATGAATCACATAAGATACACGAAAGGATTAGCATGGATTTGAGTGAGTATGCTGGAGGAATGTAGTGATGTGGGGTGGAAATTCATTTATACTTCAAAGGCAAAGATGTTTGTGCTGATATGTTTCAGATGGGCCTGTAAAATAAAGACAGAGAGAAAAGTCTCGTTAGTTAGTCATCCAGCCACAACAGCACAGATTTAATCAAAGCTGTGAGTTTGTCTGATGAGCTGTTGATTAATGGAGCCTGAAACCAGGTCAGACAGTCTCTCTACCACTGTCTGTTTGCTGCTTGCCTCCACTGAAACAAGCCACCACATTAAGAGACAGATTTTATAACAGTATATCACTACTCTGTTGGGAAATAAACCCATATATCATCTACATTCTGTCTTACATTAATAAATAACTTGTAAGCTAACAAATGCACTGTTCCCGTTTCATGCAGCAGCTTGCTAATTCCCTCCTCCAGTACAAATATAGCGTTAACAGGCCCACTTTTGTCATGCTTGCAGAACTGCAGCTGCTCCATTACTCCAGCCCCAAGAGATAGTGTGCAGTAATGATGCTATGGTTTCCGCTGGATGCAGTTCTAATGCAGGCTGCATAATGTATGAAGGGATGTAGGACAGCTGCAGGGAAAACTTTTCCTGGAGGTCATGAAAACAAGGGTTTACAGCCTACAGTTAACCTGCTTTAGGAGGCGAGCTAGCAGCCTAACATGCATCCATGGCTTACGAGGATGAACTTCGAACTTTCAGTTCAGTTTTTTATATTTTTGGTTTGCAGTGAAGTGCAACATGTAACATACGATCCAGACAACACCAGAAAGTAAAATCAACAGCCACAGTAAAACCATGAAGAAGTAAAAAGGGTCAAATCAACCCGTCCATTAAAAAAAAAATCTATAAAAAGAATAAAAACAATTTACATTTCAAGGCCTAATGGAGTGCTTTTCAATAGACAAATGACCTCTCTCCAGGCTCAGCACACACTGATGACATTTATTACGCTAGGAATTTAAACCTACTGCTTCTAACCCTGGGGAACCTACATCACCACCGGAAGGGCTAAATCTTCTGATAATGGGTGATCAGAGCTGTCCAGGATTGACTGCATCTTCCGCGATACTTGTTGATTGTAAATGTCTGTTAAAGAGTTGCTGAGAGCCAATTATCTCACTGGCTACTCTCACGATATCTGTCAGACGGGTTTTGTTCTGAACTGGGAGGTTTTCATACCAGCCAATAATACAAAACTTTGAGTTTTTCAAAAAGAAAGGATCTATTTCTGCCAGGGGCCTCTGAACAGAATCTATTGCTCAGACGATATAACCCCTTAACCAGCGGGACTTCGCCTCGGGCCGTCTATATGTGTTTTTTAATATAAAATTTTGTACAATCTGTTAAACATTTAATATTTCAAAACTTCTGGCCGGTCCATCAGTAGTATTGAAATATGGTATCAATGAAGGTATCAATGCTAATATAATAATAGTATATATTAAATGTATCTGTTTATCATCCTTAAGGGCTGTGAGAGACCTCCCTGCTGGGACTTTAAAACACACAAACAAGTTTTTGTGCAAAAACACTTGTTCAGGTGTCGGACGGCCAATGGATGTACCTTGAGGGTTAAGGGGTCAACATGTAGGATTGTAGGGTTAAATCAGTTTGCAATGCTAATACTAACCAGTGTTTCTGTTTACTGTCTCTGATTACAGCTAGAAGCAATACAGAAGCACTCGTGGTACCAGTAAGTACATTTACCCATTTGGTTTACTTTGGTTTTAGAAACATTCCTGTCGTTATACATAAAGTACAGTTCCAAAACTACAATAAACTTCCTGATACCCTCTGAAACATCACAGAATAAGCTAACTTTATATGATCCCCCACTAATGTAACATATAAGGTTAAATGATTTCAAGTTTGTAAATTAAATTTGTAATCTATTTAAGAAATTTATTTTTCTGCCTTCTGCCATAAAAGTGACAGAAGAGACAAAAAAAAGACCAAAAGCTCCCTGCATGACGATATGGATTGTCCAAAGCAAAACTGTGCCTTTTAATCAGTAATTTATTCCATGCAGTTTTATTATTACAGTTTGTAGATGAGTAAAATTTGCTCATTCAGATTCAATATGTAATGATACTTGCATTATTTAGTTAGTAAAAACCTTGATACAGATTTTTTTGTAAAACAAAATTAGATATTTATTGTTGCTTTATGAGTGCTTAATCCAGTGTCTTTAGAGCAGATAAGTGTGAAAGATGCTGTCAGGAAATTTTAATCTGATATGGATGCAGTCATGTTTAAAATAATTACTACAGTGCTTTTTTATCTTTCTTGACCAGCTTTACTTTGTATTTTGTTTTTCTTTATTTCTTGTCTAATACCTGTGCTGAGAACTGTAAAGTAAATTTTGGCACCAAATTATGTCAAAACAGTGTCAATCGGGACCTTCCAAGGTTGCTAACTGAACAATGTTTTTTCCTGTCAGGGGTGGTCGTAATGAGCCATGCCCAGAGCAACCTCCACCTCGCCGAGTCTGTGTGAAGAGGATCCTGTCCCTAACGGACCTAGATCCAGATGTCCTGGAAAGCATGTACTCGTTAGGGTGCTTCAGAGACAGGGTGAAACTCACACAGGACCTAACAAGTGAGGAGTGAGTAAATGCAAACCAATCCAGCATTTCATGTAGCACTCCATCAATGAGAACCAAACAAGATGATACTTATGTTCACAAAAACATCCATTGAGCTTGTCTTTACCAGGGGTTTTAATACAACCTTCGCAGCCTGGCAGTTTTCACACACACCAGTATGTAGTTTGTAAAAAGTCTTTCTTATTAGTGGTATATGTGGTGGTCATATGGCTGTGTATTGGAAGCCACTCTCACATTTATTTAATGCTGTAAATAAAGGCGAAATTTGAAATAAAATGGCACTTTTATGTTAAATATTTTGCAAAAGGTTTGACATGCTGACACATATATTAAAATCGGTATGTGATGAACTTAATGCTATCGGCAAGATTCTTCCAAACTGTTCACTTTCAACACTTTCCCTGCCTCATACCAATTATAGCAACTTATTCACAATCAAAAATGTCTACTTAAGTTAAAAAATGTCAAGGTGATAGAAGAAAGAAGAACAAACAAAGAGAACTTGGTAACCAGTGCTCTTGTTGCTATGCTAACAGCTACGCTAGCTAAACACAAGGCTTCACTTTACAGATTTGAATGTAGCTATGTTCAAACTTTAAGTAAAGCAGGGTGATATCCACAACACGTTTTAGACCATATTTCATCTGTGATGGTGGTCTCTTATGACAAGTTCTTTTTAATGTTTCTTAAGTGCAGCAAGGCGTTATTAGCAAGCTAGGTTCCAGTTAGCTTACTTCTTCTTCTGACTTACAGTTTGCAGTAGAAGCTCTCAGAGTTCTGATGTTTTTTTTCCTTGAAGTAGTGTTTTGCTATCTTCCATTTGTGACATTTTGTAGACATCTCACAGAAAGAACAAGAAATCATTAAATCAAATGAAATATCTGGATTATCACCTGTAGCTAGTTGGAAAAGCACATTTTAACCATTCTGAACCATTTTTCACATAGTTTTGTTCACAATTGTGTTAAACTTTTGGGTATACTTGGTTTCTTTTATTACTTTTTGCCTCACTTTTATTGAAAAATATTTTGTCAATATATAATAAAATAACAAATGCTGGTTTTTTTCTATCAATAAGTTTTTAATAATAAAAATAAAAAATGAAAAAACAAAAAGGTAAGAGGACTAGGTACAACCATATAACTTAATTTCCCATACAGAAATTACTGCGCAAAGCGGACGTCTCTATTTACATACGTAATAGAGCATAAATGAGCTTTTACAAAGAAACATAAATCACTTCTGAATATCTACTTATGATAAAGTTGAAGCCAAATTAATCCATAAATTTATGAGTAACACATGAGTCTTAAACTCAACTAAAGTATGTAAAGAAAGATAAGAAGGATCCAAGCTCATTTTTCTTATCTGTCTGTCTCTACAGGGAGAACCAGGAGAAAATGATCTACTACCTCCTGTTGGACAGGAAGGAGCGATACCCCAGCTGTGAGGACGAGGACCTGCCACCCAGAAATGATGTTGGTGAGAAAAGCAGCCTTGTTTTTCTTTGTTTTGAATAAAACTTTAAAACCCCAGCAGATTTCCATGTTTTCAGTTGTTCTTGTTTCCTCTCTAAAGACCCACCCAGGAAGCGTGTGGACTCGCCGATGCTGACACGTCATGGACGATCTCGTCCAGAGAGAACGAGTCTGGAGGTCCTCAGTGTCACTGACCAGGGGTCTCCCACCCCACCTCGCAGGGCCCTGGATACCAATTCACACAGTCAGAGGTATGAACTGATTTGGAGTGTAAGCAGTTAAAATCATCATCACAAGTCGGAATAATAAGAGACATTGCATCTTATAAGCCTATTGTGCCACTGTGTCTTATAAAGGTCTCGTTCAGTCAGCGGCGCATCCACGGGTCTGTCCTCCAGTCCTCTCAGCAGTCCCAGGGTAAGAACTTCACTGTTTCCTTAAGCTGGTTAATATGGGTGGGAAAATCGAATCGAGAAATCGAAAATTGGGATTTTTTTGTTAAAAAATCCATCCATTATAACATTTTTGTTATTGTTATTATTTTTTATCGATCTTTTTAATTGTCTTCTTCGGCATTATTGCAGCAGAATGATTATTTGGCTACTGTGTTGTTTTTTGTCTTATTGAAATCAAGAAAAATGACGAGCAAAAAAATAAGTTTGATATATTTTTGTGTTTTTTAATGTACAAAAATCTGCAGTATCGAAGAATTGTGAGAATCGCAATTTAAATCGAATCGGCACCCAAAAAATCGGAATCAAATCGAATCGGGACAAAAGCATATCGTCACATCCCTACTAGTTTACCTCCATTTTTATTTGTGTTTGCTATTAATCTAGAATGTAAATATGGCTATAAACTGGGTTTTGAAAGGGGACATAATATGAAATAAGAACTTTATATATTTGGGTGTATAACTTGACCGTAACTTGACTTGGAACGTAAAAGGCTGAAAGTGCATTTTTCTTACTTTTTACTTTTTTTTTTACAAGTATAATCTCATCTGCAGTTTCATAGTTAAGTCATTTTAAGACAGAAATGAGGTCATAGTGTTGGACCAGTCTGAAGTTTCAGATCATCTCTTGGAAATCTGGCATTTTATTGATCAATTCTCTGGTTTCTTCCTTTAGCTGGTTGTGTGTCAGCTATAGAACTCAATACTCCACCATGTGATTATTGGTGGTATTGCTCCGCTTTCTGCATTAAGCGAAGAATAGCTAAGCTCATTGAAAACAGACCAAAATTACACATGTAACAGGAGAGGGATGAAACTGTCCATCCGTCTGCGTGTCTGCCTTCTGTGTCGAGCACAAAACGTGGTTGTTTTGAGCGAAGTTTGCTGCCTCGGTTTGATCTTTAAGACCTCAAGAAATTGCAAAAAAAAAGGCTTAATAGGTGTCCTTTAAAGATGTCAGTGTAGCTTATAGGTAATCTCATAGTTATGTGCGATATGTGGACGATGATTTATTTCATGATGTCTAATTCTTTCATTTACACAGTATGAAGAAAATAAATGGTTATAAATGAATAAATCAAGACATAATGTGACTATTCACCACTTTGCTTAGTATATATCAAATCACAACTGAATGAAATATTGAACGTTGGTTAACGGTATTTTACTGTGAACAGACTAAATCACGTGCTGATCTGTTTGTTCTCACTTTGGCTTATTATGATGGAAGTCTGTATCTTTTTCATTTAGAAGACAGCAGGCAGCATTGTGTGTGTATTGTGCTGATATACGTGTCATCTGCGGCTTCTACATTTCATATCAGTTTGGTTATGGAAGCAAATTTCCGGCGATGCGTCTTGTTTTCTGCTGCCCCTGCCTGTCATGCTTCTCCATCACATCGTCACATTGTCATGTACGAGACACATCATGCTGCCTCATGCCAACATCTGGGTATGTTTTCCAGCATGAAGGAGAAGGGACTGAATAACAGACGTATAATCAGGCGACAGAATAAAGACGACCAGATCCATGTTCCATTTGGTGCATCTAACGGAGGCTTGTTGATGAATCATGTCCATGAATCATATTTCATGACCATTGCTTCCTGTCTCATCACATCCCTTTCCCTCCTTCTTTCCATCTTTCTCTGTGTGCCATCAGAGTCCGGTCTTCACTTTCAGCCAATCAGAGGTCACCTCCACCTCCGTTTCCTCCTCCAAAGACCCCAAACCAGGAAGTGCCACCACCCCTCGGCCTACCCGTCCAGCGCCAGACCCAAAAACCCAGACCCTGCCCTCAAAGGGTCCTGCAGACCGGCCCCAGCTCCACTCCATGAAGTCGCTCCCACTCCAGACGCCCCCCTCTCCCTCCCCTTCCCCCTCCCCCATCCTGTCCCCCATCCCACGCTTCTTTAACTTCCCCTCTCCGTCCCTCTTCAAGTCCAAGAATGTCCACTCGTCCTCTAACACGTCTGCCACCCCTCCCCCTGTGTCGCAGGTCACGCCGCAGAGCTCGCCGCTGCCCACCCCTCTGGGCACGCCCGTGCACCAAATCCAACACCTTTCCTCCACCACCCCTCCCTCTTCCTCTTCCTCGTCTTCTTCTTCCAGAGCAGACGGAGGCGGTGGGGCTTCGTTGTCGCTGACCCCGCCTTCCAGCCCTGGCGGCAGCGGCGGATTGGCCGCCTCGAGCTCTGCCCACTGGAGAACAAGGCTTAACTCGTTTAAAAACAACCTGCTGGGTTCCCCGCGCTTTCATCGCCGCAAACTGCAAGGTGAGCCACGTTTTCCTGCTATTTCTGTCCTGAAAGAAGTCCTGCAGCTCAGGGACCAAGCCACGTTGGCGTCCATCAGGCTGAGCTTGATGCTAGCGGAGCGGTCCAAGTCAGCACTCAGCTCCGGACCGAAGGGGAGACACGTGTCCCAGCCTGCAGCTGCGCTGAGTCATGTCTGATGCTGGGATAATCTCTAATTACAGCAATTAAATTAGAGCTTGTCATCAGGACTCGCTGGCCTCATCTGTGTCTGTGTTTGGGTTTTCAGTCCCCACATCAGAGGACATGTCCAGTTTGACTCCAGAGTCCAGTCCAGAGTAAGTGCATCACTTTGTTTCATTCATACTAGTTTGCAGAAATAAAATGCTTTGAAGCAGCATGAGTGGGAATTTTCAGGAGATCATCTTGATTGTAGCTATAAATACAACACAGGAAGATTTTCCACAAACAAAGATCTTTTAGGCAGAGGTGTATAAAGTAAAGATAAAGTAGAAGTCCTGCCTTGGTTTTGGATCTACCGATGCATTTAGAACAGGTGTTTTCACTAACAGGCTCATCTACCTGCCGTGGAGCTGAGCTGGTTTAGTGACTGGTTGGAAAGAGCTGCCTGACAGCTCGGCTGCTCGATTATGACAAAAATTATCATCACAATTATTTTGACGGAAACAGATATCTCGATTATTTAACACAATTATCCAGTATTTATAAACATCGCTGCGCGTCGTGGTGTTCTAGACTCCGTGTCGTGCATTATAACCGTTTAATGCACGGTTCCGAGTTGTTTAATCCACTTTTACCGCTTATATAGGAACTATTTTATGTTGGTCTGGATGTACGTTTTATACCAAACAACCGCTGTCAGGCTGCAGCGCGTTTCTCTCATTCACCTGCTAAAAGACGGCTGATCTGAACCAGCTGGTTAACGCGTTGCTATGGTAACGCTCCGTAACGGTGGGATATTACAGTGTTTTACTATGTATAGGAAAATAATGCAGCCAGTTGTCACTGACAATGATATAAACTATGTTTAGGTGAACTTCCACAACCTACTGCAGTTATTCTACATTGACCTGCAGCCGGAGCCGACTGAGACTGGCTGCCTGGGAGTGCTTTAGGACGGGAGAGGCTCCCGCTGCTCCTTCCTTACAGTAACTGCAGAACAATATGTGTCTTCAAGTCAGTCGTCAAAACACCAGAAAAGTCTCTAATAACTCCAGTAAAAGTTGCTAGATTTGTTGCTTTTAACAATAAAAGTCTCCAGATTTAGCGAGAAAGTCTCCAAGTTGGCAACAGTGTCTGAATGAAAGCAAAGCGGCTGTGGGAGGAGTTTACAGCACAGCGCTGCAACGCCAGAGACGCTCGATTAGCAGCTGAAGACAGCAGGAAGACAGGACTTCTACTTACTACTTTCTACACCTCTGCTTTTAGGCCAGTAGTCCTAACCTGGGGTCCCCAAGGAGTGCAGGAGGTCCAGAGTCCACTTCTTTGATCCAGATCAGAGTTTATTTGTACATTCACAATGCCCCACACGAAGCGGACTTCCCAAGTCCAAGATCAGGTGTCATCCCAGCCACTTCTCTGAGATCAGTCTGGAAAAACTGTTTGTACCGTCCACTTACTGTTTTATAGCTTCTTTTAGTTTAGGAAAAACTTTTAACGTCTTGTAATATTATCCAATATTATAATAAGACTCTTGTCTGTGGTTGTAGATTTAATTTTCCCAGGATTTCAATGTGTGCCTGATAAAGGTTTAATGCAGGAGTGCACAGAGTCGATCCTCAAGGGCCGCTGTCCTGCAGGTTCTCTGTGTATCTCTGCTCCAACACACCTGGCTTATATTGAATTAATTTGACCGTCATTGAAGTTCTGCACCGTAGAAGCATGGATACATAAACCTGCAGGAACCTGAGCCGTACACCGCAGCTTCTGATGATCACTGTATTGTAAACTTAATGCAAAAGTACACAAAAAACCAGAAATCTCCCTTTGTTCCCCGATGGTCTCCATGGCGGTGGTGTGAGTTGATCTAGAAGAGTACCTCTAACTTCTGTCTGAGTTGCATTATTCATCTTTTTTTTTCTTGTAATGTATGAAATGTGTGACTGGAAGTTTTGTGCCTTGCAGACTGGCTAAGAGGTCGTGGTTTGGAAACTTCATCACCCTGGAGAAGGAGGAGCAGATCTTTGTGTTAATTAGAGACAAGCCGCTCAGCTCAATCAAAGCAGACATCGTCCACGCCTTTCTGTCCGTGAGTGCAATCAGACTTTAAACATCTTCCTGCAGCTACAAATGTTAGATACCCTGCAGAGGTAAAGGCTATTTGTCTCTGTGTCCTCCACAGATTCCCTCCCTCAGCCACAGTGTGGTGGCTCAGAACAGTTTCCGGGCAGAGTACAAGTCCTCCGGTGGCCCCTCGGTCTTCCAGAAGCCCATCAAGTTCCAAGTATTATTTCCTTTCATACCTCTCAACTTCACATTTCCTATAAAAAGTCAGTATCAGATCAATATATCAGTGCCAAATATAACATTTTTAGATAGATAGATAGATAAATACTTTATTAATCCCGAAGGAAATTGTGCAGTTGTCCGTTGCTCACATTCATAAAACAGCAAAAGAGAAAATTTAAAGTTTAAAAAAACCAGACAAATAAATAATTCAACAGCATTAAAAGATAAAGTGCTACAGGTTAAGGTGCTACAAGTTAAGGCACTGAAAAAAACAAAGTTCAGGACTAGTATCAGTCTCTCCTGCTCCTCCCTGAAGTGGCTGCATTATACAGCCTGATGGCACGAGGGATGAAAGAGTTTTTTAGTCTATCAGTGGAGCAGCCCAATGAGAGAAACCTGGAGCTAACAGAGCTCCTCTGCCGAGAGAAGACAAGATATAGGGGGTGGCTCTGATTGGAGAGGATTGCCCTGATCTTAGAGAGCGTCCTCTGCTCCACCACCTTTTCCACAGAGTCCAGGCCGAGTCCAACCACAGAGCCTGCTTTCCTTATGAGCCTGTCCAGCCTCTGAGTGTCCCTCTTTTTAGCGTTGCCCCCCCAGCACACAACAGCATAAAAAAGAGCACTAGATACAATCGATTGGTAGAACATGTACAGTAACTTTGAACAGACTCTAAAGGATGCCAGCCTTCTTAAAAAATACATCCTGCTCTGAGCCTTTTTGTACACAGCATCTGTGTTAGCTGCCCAGCTCAGACTGTTATCCAGCTGCAGCCCCAGATATTTGTAGTTAGAGACCACCTCCACCTCAGATCCACTGATGTTGATGGACTGTACAGCAGGGGGCGCCCGGCGGAAATCCAGCACCAGCTCCTTTGTCTTTGATGTATTAAGCTGGAGCTTGTTGTGCTGGCACCACTCCACAAAGTCCTTCACCAGGCCCCTGTACTCCCCCTCTTCACCCTCCCTAATACATGCCACAATTGCAGTGTCATCAGAGAACTTCTGCATGTGGCATGTATCTGAGTTGTACTGAAAGTCAGAGCACAAATTTAAAATTCATTTTGCATTTTATTTAATTATTTTGGGTTGTTTTGGGTTTTTTTTTAAGCAGAAACTTATAAAATGTTATCTGCTGTGATCAGTCTAACAAAACACAAAAACTAAAACACTGCAAATGAAGATGCACATGAGAGATTTAGAACAAGCAAAGTAAATATAACTCAAACATTAACTGACCTCCTACATTACATCTAATATTTCCAACAACAGATAGAGAGTCACCTTTTATTAAAGATGTCATTAGTGAGGAAATGGTTGTGATTGGTTCTTCTCCTCCTGCAGGTGGACATTGCTTTTTCTGAGGGAGAGAGGGAGAGAGAGAGGGAACGAGCAGAGAGAGAGGGAAGAAGAGAGACGGGTATCTACAGCGTCACCTTTACTTTACTAACAGGTAACGAAGACGGAGCTGGAAACGTAATCACACAGCGAGCTTGTTTTATGTCTGTTCAGTCTTATGTATCCATCCATCTATCCATTCATCCATGCATCCATCCATCCTTCCATCCACCCATGCACCCATCCATCTATCCATGTATCCATCCATCCATCTATCCATGTATCCATCCATCCATCCATATATCCATCCATCCATCCATGTATCCATCCGTCCATGTATTCATCCATCCATCGTCCCTTCCATCCATCCATGTATCGATCTAACCATCTATGTATCTATCCATTAATCCATCCATCCTTCCATCCACCCATCCATCTATCCATTCATCCATCACTCCGTGTATCCATCCGCCTGTCCATCCATCCATCCATCCTTCCGTCCACCCATGCATCCATCCATATATGCATCCATCCATCCATATATCCATCCATCCATCCATGTATCCATCCATCCATCCATGTACCCATCCATCCATGTATGTATCCGTTCATGTATTCATCCATGTATCCGTCCATGTATTCATCCATTCATTCAGCCATCTTCCCTTCCATCCATCCATGTATCCATCTAACATCTATGTATCCATCCATTAATCCATCATCCATGTATCCGTCCATGTATTCATCAATCCATCTTCCCTTCCATCCATCCATGTATCCATCTAACATCTATGTATCCATCCATTAATCCATCATCCATGTATCCGTCCATGTATTCATCAATCCATCTTCCCTTCCATCCATCCATGTATCCATCTAACATCTATGTATCCATCCATTAATCCATCATCCATCCATTCATCCATCCATGTATAAATCCATCCATCCATGTATCCATCCATCCATCCATCATCCATGTATCCGTCCATGTATTCATCCATCCATCTTCCCTTCCATCCATCCATGTATCCATCTAACATCTATGTATCCATCCATTAATCCATCATCCATCCATTCATCCATCCATGTATAAATCCATCCATCCATGTATCCATCTAACATCTATGTATCCACCCATTAATCCATCATCCATCCATTCATCCAGCCATATTTTCATCCATCCATCCATGTATCCATCTGTCCGTCCATCCATCATCCATCCATCCATCCATCCATCCATCCATGTATCCGTCCATGTATCCATCCATCCATCCATGTATCCATCCATCCATCCATCCATGTATGTATCCGTCCATGTATTCATCCATCCATCGTCCCTTCCATCCATCCATGTATCCATCTAACCATCTATGTATCTATCCATTAATCCATCCATCCTTCCATCCACCCATGCACCCATGCACCCATCCATCTATCCATTCATCCATCCATCCGTCTATCCATCCGCCTGTCCATCCATCCATCCATGCATCCATCCATCCTTCCGTCCACCCATGCATCCATCCATATATGCATCCATCCATCCATATATCCATCCATCCATCCATGTATCCATCCATCCATCCATGTACCCATCCATCCATGTATGTATCCGTTCATGTATTCATCCATGTATCCGTCCATGTATTCATCCATTCATTCAGCCATCTTCCCTTCCATCCATCCATGTATCCATCTAACATCTATGTATTCATCCATTAATCCATCATCCATCCATTCATCCATCCATGTATAAATCCATCCATCCATCCATGTAGCCATCCATCCATCCATCATCCATGTATCCGTCCATGTATTCATCCATCCATCTTCCCTTCCATCCATCCATGTATCCATCTAACATCTATGTATCCATCCATTAATCCATCATCCATCCATTCATCCAGCCAAATATTCATCCATCCATCCATGTATCCATCTGTCCGTCCATCCATCATCCATCCATGTATCCATCCATGTATCCATCCATGTATCCGTCCATGTATCCATCCATTTATGTATTCATCTGCCTATCTACCTGTCCATCCATCCATTTTCTTAACTGCTTAGTGTAACTCAGAGTCACAGGAAGCTGGAGTCTATCCCAGCAATCATTGGGCGATAGTCTGGTACACCCTGGACAGGTCACCAGTCCATCACAACTTATGAAACCAGTTTACATGAAAACAATACGATTATTAATGTTGATTCTTCTGAATTTAATCCTTCCGTCATATAAAATGGAACTTGACCCGGTTGACAACAGATAACCGATATGTCACTTTTTACTATGTGGAAAAACTCCAGGTTGCATCATGTATCATATATATACAGTATATGTGAACTGTGTATCAACATCAGATCAACTTTATAGATCTGGCTGAAAGTGAGCACAGAGAATATGTTTCTGGCTTTGGAAAAGATGTTGTTCTGAGTCATATTTGTTCTTCTTGTCTCAGTCAGTTTTAATCAGTCCAAAGAACGGTACTCAATGATTGCAAATAAACGGTTTGAAATCAGGATAGGTGATTTAATTATTAGACATGTATTAGTTTATGCAACTATTATCTTAATATGCTCCGGTCTTAACCTGACCAGCATCTGGTAGTAATGTTTTACAGCCACCACAAGGGGACAGCACTTTACCAAACTGTTTGTCAGCAGAGGACCAATGTGTGATGCTGTGAGATGCTCATAAAGTACAAATATAAGAAACTTAAAACAGGCAAAGGGTTCTACTGGAACCCCTTCAAGAAGACAAAAAAAAATCCATTGGCCTGCTTCACAAAAGTAGAACTTGGCTTTCCAGGATAAGAGATGAAAGCAGGGCTTGACCAAGTCAGGGCTTTCTGGTTTAACGAAGGCCAAACTAGGCTGAGAAGACCTAAGTCAAGCCAGGTTTAAGTAATCCTACTGTGTGCACGTACATGGCTGTCTTCAATGACCATGAGGTGGATTGCAGATTAACTGAGGCTGATGTGGAAAAGTTGCTGGTCCTTCATTTGATGGTTTTGTTATTAAAAGTAAAAGTACACAATCTAAATCACTGGCTGTTGATTGTTCCCCTCCTTGTCCATGTGTGAAGATATTAATTTGAACACTGGCGGATTTGCAAGTAACTTTTTGTATTGATTAACTATTATCTGTGATTCTGGCCAAATTATTAACTTCCCGTATTAACTCAGACTGGCCGTCACCTTTTAGCCTGGCTGTTAGCTCATCTGTTAGCCTGTTAGCTTGGCTGTCAGCATGCTAACTTGGCTGTTTAACTTAATGTTAGCCTGTTAGCCTGGCTGTTAGCTCAGCTGTTAGCCTGTTGATTTGACTGTCAGCATGTTTAACCTGTGTGTATATCTGGCTGTTAGCCTGGCTGTTAGCTTGGCTGTTAGCCTGTTAGCTTGGCTGTCAGCATGTTAACTTGGCTGTTTATCTGAATATTAGCCTGTTAGCCTGGCTGTTAGCTTGGTTGTTAGCCTGTTAGCTTGGCTGTTAGCTTGATTTGGAGCAGGCTATCTGCACAGAATAAATCTCTATGATTACCGCTTTTGTGAAACTGAATCAATTCAGCCAGAATAACCAGAAAACTTTTGTTCAGTCCCTTCTTCAGTTCAACCTCTGCTAGCTAAAGCACACCACCTTTATTGAGTCATTTCAAAGCAAAGCACCAAACAGAAGACAAATTCACATCTCTGTTTTGAACTTAGTGGAAACAAACTGTATTTGTTCTTGGAAAGACCTGTCTGTTTGATTTTCTTGTACATGCTATATAAAGAAACGTAATAGTAGTAGTGAAGTTAGATTTCAAAATATAGTAACAAGTAAAGTAATCTCAGTACTGTTTACAGCAGTATTTTGAGTTTTTTGAGTAACAACCTCAACACTGTGCATAGCCCTAATTATATTAGATCTGTGACAGACTAATTACCAGGGTGTTTCCTCAGGCTCACAATGAGCAAGAGCAGGTCAAAGTTCACTATAACCATTTTAGACCATTTTTACCATAATCAGGCTGACTTTAAATTCTCACAACAACAAATGCAGATCTGGGCTCAATATAATGTAGTTTAGGCATTTACAACTTTACTTTTTAACTGACCAGCTGTGAACATCCTTGTAAAACCTGTAGACCATCTTCTGAAAAATACAAAGAAACTGCATTCTTTTTATTTGGTATATTTCTTTTTAATTAACAGCCAAACTAATAAACATATTTCCATTACATCACATTTTTATGACTGTGTCAATATATAAGCGGTTAAGAACATTTGGGATTAGATCAAAGTCAGATAGTTATATTAAAACATAATCAACAGGCAGACAAAAAATAATACAGCATTACTGTGCTTTGCCTAAAATAACATGAAAATTTCCAGGTCTATATTTTCATTGTGTTTGCAAAGTTTATCTTAAGAATTTCTAATCTAATACCAACTGGACCTTGGAGAATATCTCAGTTCATGGTTTTCTGGAATCTGCATGTTTAGTTCCTGTTTCTTTTGGATCCTCGAGGTCACTTTCCAGAAGTGGCCCATTACCAGATATCAAGAAACACTAAAGGCCAGTTTAACTTTCTCTACAGCAGGGTGGCTCATGGATATTAATGAATACATCAGTTTGTTAAAATTGATACAGGACTAATTATCACTCTCCCTTCAGGTCCCAGTCGCAGGTTCAAAAGAGTTGTAGAAACCATTCAAGCTCAGCTCCTCAGCACCCACGATCAGCCTTCTGTGCAGGCACTGGCTGGTGAGTTATCACATCTGCACTCAAACTATGGAGCTACAATACAGACATAAGTTTTACAGCTGCACTTTTATAACTTGTAACTCCATCTTTGAAATACTGAAAACATTTTTGTAAGTCACACAATACAAGTCAGAAAATGAAAGTACTTGTTTAAAGTCACAAAAAACAAGCCAAAAAATACTAGTTTTAAAAATACAAAAAAAAAGGCTTTTTGGTCAGAAACTACAAGTCATAGTAATATAATTGCCTTTTAAAAGTCTGAAAATAGAAGTACATTTTTCAAATCACAAAATACAAGTACATTTTACAAGTTTGAAGTAAATGATTGAATAAAGAAAATAATGATATATTTGACTAGTCAAAACCTAGGAAGAATGACTAGTAAGAAAATACAGTTTCCAACTCTGAAAATACAAGTACCTCTTACAAGTCAGAAAATACAAATACATTTTACAAGATATAAAAACACAAGATAAATCTTTTTGGTCAGAAACTACATATCAGAAAATGCAAATACTTTTTACAAGTCTGAAAATAGAAGTACATTTTACCAAGTCACAAAATACAAGTACCTTTAACAAGACTGAAAATACAAGTAAATTTACAAGCCATGAAAAAGAAAACATTTTTGAAAGTCACACAATACAAGTCAGAAAATACAAGTATCTTTTTCAAGTCACAAAATACACATTTTACAGGTCTGAAAATACAAGTAAATTTTTTAATTCTGAAAATACATGTCAGTGAATACCAGTAGATTGTAGTTGTGGATTTTACTTTTACCTTTAATTCTTACACAACTGGATATACAAGTTACACAACTTGTGCCTATTTTAGCTCCATATAAACTACATGTAAATTTGTAAAATCTCTCTGCAACTAAACCTCTTGCCTTTCAGATGAGAAGAACGGTCAGCTTTCCCACCCACCCAGCACTCCTTCACGTCAGAATTCGAAGCGCTCAGAAAGTGGATCGGATCGGGTAGAACGGGATCACACAGCAGACGGGGTGAGCAGTAGCGGAAGCAGCAGCGGGACCGTCTTACAGCGGCGAGAGTCGGGGAAAGACAAGAGCAGACTCCTTTCATCACCCAACGGGACACAGTCTCACCCTTGAAAAGAATGTTGTGGAAGAGAAGTGAAGACCTGCCAGGCCTTTTATCTCTTCCTCCCCTCAGTCCTTCCTACATTCTTTCCTCCCCACTTTCCTTACTTCCTGCCATGTTTCCTGCCTTCAGTCCCAGGCCATGGGATGGAGGGAAGGCAAGATTGATGCAGGGATTTGATGGCAGATCCCCTCAAAATGGCTGCCTTTAGAAGAAATGTATGACATGTTGAGCTGCTCTCTGGTCAGCCTTCAAGAGCAGTTTGACCCCAAAAGGAAAACTGTAAATGACGTCCAAAAAACCCTACCTTACTATAGAAATACAGGGAAAGCTCACAACCAGGGAAACAAGAAACCCCCTTACTGCATCCCATCAAGAAAGCACATGACGTCTCCAGTGACCAGTTGCAACACTTTGTTCCCATTTAACTGGCTACCTCCCATCAGTCGGTCAAAATGGCACCTAAAGATGGAGGCCAGTGATGGCGCACATGAATTTATCGCCATTTATCATTACCTGGTCATCAACATTTCATCACCTGCCTCATCTAGTCTTTTAGCTGATGAGTTATCCATCAGGAAGTCCTTCCTCTGTCTTCTGCACTCTCATATATATAGGTTTTCTCAAGCAAAGCACCAACAAGAGGTTGAAAAGGACAAGAATTTGTCGTGTTTCATTGGTTAAGGTGGATTTATTTATATTTATGTTAAGCTTTAACAATCGTGGAGTAAGGAGCATTACAAGCACAAAGGTAAAAATAAATGAAGAAGAATGGAACTGTTGAGATATGTAATGTCTGTCAAAATCAGATGAACATTTCCTTGACTGTAAACCCCACAATAATTTCTGACTTAAACTAATGAAGCAAAGATATCATGTTATCCTTAATGGAGGATAAAAAGTGGATAACTCTGTATGGAACTCGCCTAGTGGCATTGTTAGAAAATATAACAATTCTGATGAGTTACAACATAGTAACCATGGGTTAGTAACACAAATAACTTGTGGACACATGTTAGTTTTTACATTGGAATGTGTGGCTATAACTTCCATGTAATGTGGATAAGTTTAATTTACATATTTTATTTTATTCTTGTGAGGAATAAAATAAAATATGTTATGTATCCAAGCTCACCTACCAAATAGTTTGCCATAAAACAAACAGAGGTGGAACATCAGATGCACCATCCATTGGCAGCCCAAAGTCTTTTATCAATCCCCAAAAATCATAAATCCCACAGGAACAGTTTACCTACTGTATCGTAACCTAAAAGGGGCATACGTCCCAGTGAAAAAACTCTGTCTGTTGTAATGATATCCTACAATCTCTTGTAAGTAATTATATAAAAAAAAAACACCTAACTAGGGTACTTGAGGGTTATGGTGTGAAACTAAAACAATATATGGACATAGGCAGGCAATCACAACTTTCATGTCACTTCCATGTCAACTAATATGTGGTCATGCAGTTAAATATATATTATTCTGATGTCACCATATGGGCTCCGTAAATTATTCCAATTTTACGTAAACTAGCCAAACAACAAAGAGAGTCCCTCACAAATCAAAATACCTGAGAAATTAAATTCTGCTGAATATGTAAGAGACAAAATAGGAAAGAAAGGCAACAAAGGTATGGTTCCACGTCAAACTACATTAAAGTGTTCAGCCAATGCTAATATCAGGCTTTAGAATATCACTAAATGGATTAACTGAAACTGCTGCCTATTAAATGTTGATTATTTTGAGAGACAATTTGGTTTTTGTGCTTTCAAGAGGTAGAAGAAAAGAAAAGAAAAACCCCTGAAACATCTTAAAAGATGTTAGAGGATGTTAGAGCTTTAGATAGCATTAGCTTAATTAGCTTGCTAGCATAGCTTTAAAAATGTTTTCCTATCCCTTTGTTTTGCTACCTAGACTTGACTAAATAGCAAATGAAAAGTCTAAGCATGATTCTGAATAGGCCTTGAACCCCAGCCTACTCAGTCTTTCTCATGAATGTCTTTGTATTTGTAAGAACAAGTCCAGTCATACAGGTGAAACTCTATTTGGAATAAAAATGAAAAGGAAAATTGCACAAATTAGCCTTTCTCACAGCTGCAGTAATTTCTTCCATGTGGGAAAGTAAATCCTTTTTGTTAAATACTGGGGATAAAAGTCTGTATATCAGACTGAATTATGGATCAGACCATGGAAATGAGGCCTCATGCTCCCCACTTCTGAATGTTGACTTTCTTGCGGCACTGTAAATAGGATTTATTCTGTTGTTAGCAATCAATTAGCATTCCAAGATGGTTATTGTGACTACCCTGCATTTCTGCTGTTGTTTCAGTTTTTAAATTGAACCTTTGGCTTAGTTAGCAATAGTGTTAATAGATTATTTAATCAGTCCAAAGTTTCTAGGGATAGTCAAAAGCCTGGCTTAATGGAAAATGGAAACTATGTGAAAGAACTTCAAGGCTTACCAGCTGTTTCTGAAAGTCATGTGATCAATCAGCATCTTCACAGATACATATAGTATCCCAGATATTTCCAGAGATGAAACTAGGTCTTAAAAATAAGCTCTTCTCTTTTTCCAAATTTTAAATATCACCCACATTTCTTGTAACTTTTTCCTCCTCAGGGTTTGTTTGTGCTTTGGACAACTACCGTATTTTCACGACCGTAAGGCACACCGTACTAAAAGGCGCAGTCTCAGTTATGTGCGCCATTTCTGTATTTAACACATACATAAGGCGCACCTGACCATAGGGCGCGGGTTTTATATACCGGTACAATCCACGCCCACACTTCCCCCTTTAACATTCTCAATGCACACAAGCATACAGGTATGCCTTTTTAAAAAATAGAGCGGGAGCAAAACCGAGTTTGGTTGTGCTTTATTTAAGTATTGAAGTACTAACATTTTTTAATCATCAATCAATCATCAATAGGCGCGGGCATGGTAAAACACACGGATAAAACAAGCACACAAGTGTGCGTATTTAAAAATAGACCGGGACCAAAACTGAGTTTGGTATTCACATTTTTTTACCGGTAATCGTCATCAGTCAAACCCATCAAAGTCCTCATCCTCTGTTTCTGAATTGAACAACTGCGCTAAATCTCCAGCAAACATGCGAGCTTCACTTTCTTCACTGTCAGAGTCACTTTCCGTGCCGTGTGGCTCCTCGGAAATGATGCCGGCTTTTGCAAAAGCGCGGACAACAGTGCCAGCAGACACGTTAGCCCAAGCGTCTGTCCTCCAACTCGGGCCGCCTTGCCTTATGTCCACGGAAACTCATCTGCGTCTTCTTTACCTGTCGGAGCTCGTTTTCTATCTTCCTCCACTTGCGAACCATCGATTCATTAATCTTAAATTCTCTCTCGGCTGCTCGATTTCCATGTTGCTTGGCGTAGTTGATGGCCTTCAGTTTAAACTGTGCTTCATAAGCGTGTCTTTTTGCCATTTTCAGGGTTGTTAGAAAAAGGGCGCACTGCACTATAGGGCGTGCAGCACATTTTGAAGAAAATCTAAGACTTTTATGTGTGCCTTATGGTCGTGAAAATACGGTGTACTTGTACTAAATATAAAACCATTGGAAATGTAGCCTTCACTACCACACTGATGACACCACGCAGCGTATTCTATTACTTTCAACTGAATTCATGAAAACATATTTGATTCAAGTTTTTCTTTTTGTGTCTTTTTAAAATCTTGCTTCAGATTTGCTACAGTAGCATCCTTAAACCCAGCTAGTAATGCTCTTCTGACATTTTTTAAATGTTTTTTCTTTTCAGTAACTTTCAACTTTGACTTGAAATTGCAACCAGGGGTCCAGATGATGCTGCTTTTGTTAACATGGCACAAACCTGCACACAACTTCCAGAGAAGTAGTGTCTATTTAATTTAACTAAAGGCCCGTTTATGCTCTCTTATGTAAATAAATGGGGACGTCCATTTCAAGTGTTGTCACATATCCCTGCCCTCATACTCTCATCCATCTTCTACATTGCATTAGTTGTTAAGTCAGTTCATCCAGTAGTGTTGGTAGTGCAGTGCACAGCTAGAAAGTTGTTTACAACCATCTGAAAACAACAAAAGAAGTAGAAGAATTAAACCACAAAGTTTCATGCTGTTCTTAACTTCTTCTACGTCTTCTTCTGGTGCTTTTTATTTTGTAGTTTCTGTGTCATCTTCTTCCTGTTCCTCTTGTTAAATTATGGTTTGTTCCTTGTTTTGGTTTTGTGTCAGCGATACATTTCAACACTGTTCCTGTGATTTCCGGCTGTATTGCTCCATTTTCTGTGTCAAGTCACAGAGAGCTAAGCTCATTAAATACAAACGCAGGACATGGACGAAACATATCCGTCTTCTGCATCGAGCATAAATGGGCCTTAAGTCATACATCTAGAGCCTCTCATAAGCCTCGGCTAAGCTTTTGAATGTTTTTTGGAATGTTGTGTATGATATCCTTTCAGATATAGTCATTAGAGAAATAAAAAGAAAAACCAATTGCTTTTTCAAATGGTGTAAGCACAGGTGAATAAGGATTGAATAATTTGAAGTCTCATTTTACTAAGGTAAAAACTATGATGGATTAAATGATGTACCTGATGTGTTAAGAAATACTTTTAAAATTAGGTAAATGAAATGTTATATGCTCCTTATTTATGTTACACGTTCTTTCTTCATTTGTAATAGTTAAAAGGAAGGAGGACCAGCAGAGGCAACTTAAGGTGAATAAATAGTTTTGTTTTTTTTCCAAAAAGCTAAAAGAAAAACGCTGCCTCGGAAGGAAAATGAAGCCACAACTAAAGATGATGTGCTTGTTATATTTTTATTATCATTTTTTTCTTACTGTAGTCTCTGGCCTTTGTGTGCGAATGTGTTTACATGTGGGTTTGTTTGTTTTTTTTTTGTCTTATGTTTTTGTTTGCCACCAGCAACATAGAGGGTGGGACTTACCATGCGAATGTGAAAAAAAAAATTTGAAATTGATGCAAGAATGCTAAATATTTTGTTCAACATATATTTATTGCTTTTTAAAATGAATTTCTTTAAAGTAGGACTGTTTTATTTGTAAATGGGAAAAAGACAAGGAAATGTTTCTGCAAGTGGTGTTTGACACTTAAACAAAAAATAATTTTTGATACTAAGAAACAGCTTTACAGCTTTAGCGTATATTTTTTCTCCTGTTTGCATTTGTTTTATTTACCATAGATGTTTACCTGGACCAAAATTTCACAAACTAAGACGTATATGGAGAGAACGTTTTTTGTGTTACAAACATCTATAAGTAGATATGTATTGTCTTTGCACTTTATTTTTTGTTGACACCCAAGATAGAAGAGACTAGGATGCTAAACTGCCAAAAGGATATTTTACTTTTGTGCATCATGGCAAATTCTCATGAAGGTCTTGGAAATGTAACATGATTTTCAGCCCAGCTAGGAATTCCTACGGTCTCATGGAAAAATGTAAAATAGTCACAAAACGGTGAACTTTGTATTTGTGCTGACCAACACACAATGTTTTTCCTTTATCCCACCCAGCACGAAATTAGCTTAATTTCTTATCCAATAGATTTAGTGTGTTAAGCCTAACCCATTAGCAAGTAAAATGGAAGTTTTTATAACCTAAACTTAACCAAGTAGTTTGCAACGTGTGAAACATTAATACAATCACATGGAAATTATAGTGATGTGAAATTACTCTGACTGAAATTGTACTAAATAGACCTTATCAAAGCCAAATTAACACTTCATTCAATAACTCAACCCAAACCCTGGTGTATAAATCAATTCATCGTGTGGTGCTCAGAATTTAGTCCATCCTCTAAACCCCACAACCACCAAATTTACGATTTGTGACTATTTCTTGAAAATGATTGAGTCTTTCTTCTTCAGCTGAGCTTATTTTGTGTCTAATAAATGAAAAAATAAGGACAAGTTTTGTATGGACATTGTTAGAATTACTTTTTAGTGACTATTAAATGTTTTGCCAAGAGACTGGGTCCTACAGTATGGATGTGCCCATTTGAATTACGGAGATCATGAGGTTTGCCTATACCTACTAGCAGCCGATAGAAACAACACAAGTTTTGGAAAGATTGTTGTGGGACTCAACAGACAAGCACGAAACCCACAGAGTAGCCGATTTGGCTTTTACTTTCATTGAGTACCACAAGCAGGTGCAACAAAATAGCTCATTATCTGCCTAATGGATTCCAACAAATTGATTTTATCGCTATTGTTAGCTGTGTACAATTAGCTAAAAGTGTTAGCATGTTTTTGTCCTTAGCTAAATAGTTTCCAGACATGGTTATCTGAACATAGTGTTTAGAGCTAACTAGGAAATTTTAACAAGCTATTATACTAAACAAATTAATTTCCACCCTTGGTTAGCTGTATTTTGTGTTTACAGCTAACCAGGATATGTTGGTGAGCTGTCCTGCTTAAGAAAATTTTCCATTCATGGTTAGCTAAACTTTGTTTTTACAGCTAACTAAGACATGTTAGCATGGTATTGTGCTTAGCAAGACAGTTTCCATCTTTAGTTAGCTCCACTTTATGTTTACAGCTAACTTGGAAATGTTAGCATGTTATCATGCTTAAAAATAGTTTCCACACTTGGTTATCTGCAGGGTGTGTTTACAAGTAAGATTTGTTCATATGCTTTCATGCTTAATTTGAAAAGCATTGCAGCTTATACCCTCTAAATATTAGCATGATGGCATGTATTGTATGCCAACATAATGCAAACTTGTTTTTTTTTTCTCAATGCTAACCTGAGTATGACAGTTCCTAACAGTTCCTTCAAATTCATTCCTTGTGAAGAATTCTCTGTTTTTATTGAATTTCCTTTTGTTTAAATGTTTACATTTCCAACCAAGCAATGGTTTTAATTGAGTTTGGCTACAATATCAAATGATAAGTAAATGGGATCATTCGTGAACTGGCTTTTACACTGGAATGTATCGTGGTCCCAGATGAAACTTTAGTATGGTTCTGGTTATGCTTTGGGAAAACTGTTTTCAGCGCTGGGGTTTTAACATTGGACTTGTAGATGTGTTTTGGTTGTTTTGGTGTAGAAGTCGCCTTTCTTTCCTATCTTGGCGCTCAGTGGGCTCCTGTAGAAGGATCCAGAAGTGGAACCCATTTTTGTAAAGGGCAGAGGTCAGGGAGGTTTAAAGTTACAGACATACTCATTAAGAGGATGGTGGATCTTTTTTTAAACATGAGTTTAGACTCCATTTCATCTGGCATCCACTTTCAGAAAAGAGAAGCAAAGTTAAGGACTAAAAATGTGAAGAATAAGACAGAAGGAACCCATTCACCTTAATTTTTCTATGGCCACTTTGCATTCATCGTTGTATTTCATTGCCCATTATTTTCCCAAATGCACATATCTTACCCTCTTATATAATCACCTTCCTTCTAAACATTTTCTACACTGTATACTTTGATGCAGATGCTGTATACATTTGTATACACTGTGTGCCTGTCTGCCTACATTGTAAGCCATTCATATCTATGTAGCGTCCACTATGTTTTATTGAAACTGTAGTCACTATACAATTCTTCATCTCATCATTAATGCTCATTGTTCTGCTGTTACAATGGTACGACTATAACCTGTTCCTGTTCACCTATGCTCTGACAAGCATTCACCCCACATCCCTCACCTTTCTCCCATTTTATGACCCTCCACTTCACAAAATAGGAAAAAAAACCAAACCCTTTTTCACTGTAGAAATACAGGATGTCATAATAATAAATATTTATGGAGGATGAGGTGTGTAGTGGAGGTCGGGAGAGGAAGCAGCTCACACAATTAATGATGATGACGATGACAATGAGAAATGTCTGTATTATAATTACAAAAAAAGGAAAAGTGCACTATTATGACTATGATTATTATTGCCTGTGATAAATACCGACCAATAAACAACAATGGAAATTATGGCAGATGTTTGTGTTCTCTTTCATGTCACAATCCAAAATTATATTGGATGGGTTGTTGTGGGATTTAATAATAGACTGTATATGAAAAATGGGCGGATCCTCTGGCGGTTCAAAGTGAAGCCTATGCGGAAGTGCTTAAACTGCAGTTCCCCCTTCATCCACTAGGGGCTGTAAAACAGAGTGAATCCTCATAGACTCCCATGTTAAAAAGACCAACTTCACGACAGAAATAAACATGTTTACAGCCTGGTTCAAAAACTTTTTTTATGTTTACCAGGTCAGGTTTACCTTCATGACAACTGTAGGGAGAGTGAATTTTCTTCTAACTCCTCCGTTCAGAAGTAATTTCATCTTAAAATTTGGCATATTTTGGGGTGTGCCCTTTTGATTGACAGACACCAGATTTGCCACTTCAAGAAGGAGGAACTTAGAACAGTTAACAACATGACTTAGATGTTTACCCCCATCAACTGGTTAACTCCCGTTAGCTCCGGGTTAGCTCTTAGCTTCAGGCAGGTTTGAGTTCGCTCGATGTCAATCATCCACGACATGCTCATTGCCCCCCCTCTCAGTGCCACCTCTTTGCCCATTTTTGTATTTTCCGGGTGATACATCAAGCGTGACGCTGTCAAGATGGCGATGGTAGGAACCGTCTAATGAGCATCAATTCAGCTTTTCATAAACCTACAGGTGGCGTCATGAAGGCTCTGTCCATCTTTTTTAGTCTTTGGATCTAACACAAACACGATGACCCATTTGGTTTTTCCTTTCATGTAAGCATACCAGCATGTTTTTTTTTTTACAAAACAAAATAGCTCAATATTGTCTAATGGATCTAGAAAAAATTAATTTGATCACTATTTTTACAGCCAACTATTTAAAAATCATGCTTACATAGCTCGCAAATGTCAGCATGGTATTTTCCTCTGCAAAGTAGTTTCAATACATGGTAACCAAGAGTAGTATTTGCAGCCAACTAGGAAATGTTGGCATTTTGTAATGCTAAAAAAAAAAGTTTCAATATATGGTTATCTGAACTTTGTGTTTACAGCTAAATAGGAAATGTTAGCTTGCTAATGTCCTTTGCAAAATGGTTTCAATGCATGGTAACCGAGCGTCTTGTTTGTGGCTAGCATGTTATAAAACTTATATCTTTAAACTCATTTAGCTCACATTTAAAACAGGTTTCTAGAATCGCCTTCTTCCACCTGCGTAATATTGCAAAAATTAGGGGCATCTTGTCTCAGAAAGATGCAGAGTCCATGCCTTTATTACTTCCAGACTGGATTACTGCAATTCCTTATTTGTGGGTTGTCCCAAATATGCCCTGAAAAGTCTCCAGCTGATCCAAAATGCTGCAGCGAGGGTTCTGATGAGGACTAGCAGGAGAGATCATATTTCACCAGTTTTAGCCTCTCTACACTGGCTCCCTGTTAAATCCAGGATAAAGTTTAAAATTCTTCTCCTGACATATAAGGCTCTCCATGACCAAGCTCTGTTGTACAGAAAAGATCTTATAGCTCCATATATTCCAAATAGAGCACTTTGCTCTCAGACTGCAGGTTTACTGGTGGTTCCTAGAGTCTCAAAGAGTACTATGGGAGGAAGAGCCTTTAGCTATCAGGCTCCTCGCTTATGGAACCAGCTCCCACTGTGGGTTCGGGAGGCAGACTCCCTCCACACCTTTAAGATCGAGCTGAAAACCTTCCTTTTCCATGATTCTTATAGTTAGGATATGAGCATCTCCTCAGTTGGAGTCTGTATGTACGGGACCCAACTGTCCAGGTTATGCTCATTGCTCTTATAGTTATGGGCAGTCTGGCCATCCTTTACTTACGTAGCAATGGGGATGTTACCTGATGCACTGAGAAGTACCTCGCTCTATTTCCCTAATGTATTAATGTATAAATATATGCCAATATTGCCGTTTTAAACTTATTTCTCCTTTTTTCCTCAGGTCTTTCTGAAATATTGCATTTGTGTCTTTCCTGTCCTCTTCACCCCAACCAGTCGAGGCAGATGGCTGCCTTCCCTGAGCCGGGTGCTGCTGGAGGTTTTCTTCCTGTTAAAAGTGGAGTTTTTTCCTTCCCACTGTCGCCAAGTGCAGCTCAGGATGGGGGATTGGATCGAAGTCAGGGTTCGATGCAATCAGTTGGTTTCTATTATAGGCTATGTATGAATTGGCTTGAAATGATGTGTCGCTATACAAATAAAGCTGAATTGATTTAAATTATTACAGATCACTGTAGCAAAAGCTGGCAACAGCCCTTTGTGGGAGATTTATCTAATCTTTCTGGAGTTTAAAAAAAAAACAAAACATAAAAAACCTACATGACTGAGAGGGATCTACATTCCTGTAAGTAGTTTCTATTTACTGTTTCCCGAAGAAACCAGTGAGGAAAAGGGGAGGATCTCACTGGTTTCATCGGGAAACAATGAAGAGAAACTGTGGGAGGGGGCTTGCGGGGATGTCGGTCCTGTCAAAGCAATGACAAGTCTCAGACGTGGGTGTCGTCCACGGCTGTCACAGGCTTCCACAGTGAAGAGGTCTCACTCTGACACAAAAACACTGTACATTCGCGTTTCAGCTGAAGTGATGAATCAATTAAAATAATAATAACTTTGTATTTTTTAACATGTATATCCGCTATGGTGTAAATATGTCTCTGTTGCATGAAGCAAATGATTTTCCTTAAGTTTTCAAACTAAATCAGATTAAATCAGAGCATGTGGAAATCTATAAAAACATAAATATTTACCATATAAATATTCCGTAAAAAGTTTCAATCTAAGATTTGTGTCCACTCTGTTTTGGCGCCTAAACTTAAGCTTATAATATTTTTTGTGACGCTACAACGTAAAAATCACGTCTATATTGCCACAGCTGGATCTGAGTCTGAGTGCGCCTCTTCCCGCGCAGCTGTCTTTGCTATCACGTGTAGAGGGCGTACACGTGAGTGAGGCGTAGAAACAAACCTTTTTTTTTTTTTCCCCCATCAGTGTTTTCGCATCCTCTGGGGAGTGCAGGTAATGTAATGTTTGTTTTATTTTTCACTGCTGTTACTTATCCCGACATGAACAGAAACATAGTTTGTTTTCCCTCCTTGTTTTCATCTTTTGTACCGCGCGCGCGGGGTGTGTGTGATGGTGCTGAATGGACCACTGTGTTTTGAACATTTTACCACATTGCGCCTCATTGCCCGCGTACTAATACAAGCAATCTATGTTTGTGTTGAGCGTGTTAAGCTTCGTAGTTTGTGTTTGGGGGGGTGTAGGAGGTGTGCGCGGCCACCCATACTGGGAAACGATGATGTAAGTTCAGTGATGAGAAGCGGTGTGGCCGAATCGATGTGGGACTATTTCTTTTGCCGAAAGCGGTTCAGGCTTGGCCGCATTCTGAAGCGCTCGCGCTGCGCCCACATGAACAGGTGCGCCGCCAGGAATTTTGGGTCCAATGAAAGACAATGGCATAGATAGACCCCCCAATTTTGTTTTTGCTTCAATTGCTTTAAGCTGATTTTAAAAAAAAAAAGCTTTTCATGGGAATAATAAAGATCTAGGGCTGTGATTAACCCTTAATGGGGCAAGTGACTATTTTTGATCACTTTGTTTCCTTTCATATTTAGCATCAAACTTTTTATTTGTTTTTGTTAATGCAACAACAGAATGGAGATCTTGGTTCATACCAGAAGGACAATTTTAGGTAAAAATGTCTAATTTGAAGGTATTTCTTTAAGTGCCCTATAAAGGGGTAAATCACAGTGCATACATCTAACTAGGTTATTTTAATATAAATGGTTTATCAGTTTATATTACTGCTATATTTTATCACAACCTTTGAAATAAGTATTTATCATTTTTAATGAAAGTTTAATGATTTTCTTATATAGTTTGTACATCTTTTTGGGCCCCTATCACGTCGTGGAGCCATTAGTATTTTTCTAACCTTCCCCCCCCATATGGCGCCTCTGCATGTGACATCGCCATTACTGTTTAAAAATGGAGGAACTGCAGTTAAATGAGCTGAAGATGAAGCAGGATTACTAGTCAGTGTATATGTAGAGGTAAATAGTTTCTATATTTACACCAGACTTGTGTACAAACTTGCATAACTTCTCAGCACAGTTGTGACTAAATAGACGGATGTAATTTATTTATTAAATTGAATTTGATTGATTTGCTTTAAGGTTCTGCACCTCTTGTAGTTTATTTAATTAAATTAGTATTGCTATATTCCTTTCCTTCCTTGTGCAGACTGAATAACTGGTTTTCTGCTAGTGCGGGTTAAACCAGTTAAACGTCTTTGCTTTTCTATTAAATACCAGTTCAGGCTTCTCTACTCCAGTTTCCTTTCTTTTCCAAATGAGTTTTAAGATGAGTCACTCCGAGCTGTGTTTTGAAATAATCATTGTGTAATCTTATGTGTGTATGCGTTGTCTTTTTAGTTTTTTTTAAATTGAGAAGAAATTCATAAAAATCTGTTTATTCTAAAGGTTGTATCCACTCACCCACCCATCCATTTCCTATCGCATATCTGGGGTCAGGTCGCGAGGAGGCAGTTTGTCCGGCGAGGTGTTCCCACTCCTGTGAAGGGACATAAACTATGTCTGAATGTCCACACTATTCCCCACTCAGTACTAAATGGATATGCACTATATGGCAGACTATTTCGTCATTATGTTGGCGATTTTGAACACAAAGCTGTCTATCTTCTCCTTGTCGCTGATCACATGACTACCGAATGTCACCATGGCAACCACCACGCGTTGTTCCAAATCCAATCCAAACTCGTGTGAAAATATTTTCTTCTGTTTTATTTTATTCTTTCTTTGTTGTGTATTTATTCAACAAGTAAGGATATAAAATTAATGATTTGGAGGTTGTTGTTTTTTTTTTAACCTGCTTTGATGTTCGCGTCACTTCCATAACTTTGAGCTCCTGCCTGCAGTGCGTTGTGGTCTATTCCACATTTCAAACTGCACTGTGGGTAATTTTGAGCGAACTGCTTTTTTCTCTCCAGACATTCGGACACCCCTAGGTGGCGTGATCACTAAATAGGGCACTATGTAGGGAATAGTGTGGACATATGTTGGACACTCCCAACATGTCCTGGGTCTTCCACGGGGTCTCCGCTCAGTGGGGCGTCCTCAGAACACCTCACCAGGTGGGCTTCCTATCCAGAAGCCCGAGCCTCCTCATCTGGCTCCTCTCGGTGACGACATGCTTTTGTCCTGATTTGATTCCAATTCCGATTATTTGGGTGCAGATTTAAATTGCGATTCTCACAATTCTTCAATATAGCTGATTTTTGTAGATTAAAAACCAAAAAACTGTTTTAAACTTTGTCATTTTTCTTGATTTCAATGAGGAAAAAAACAACACAATAAGCCAGACCATCATTGTGGTGCTATGATGCCCAAGAAGACAAGTAAAAAGATCAATAAAAACAATAAAAATGACAAAAATTTGATAGTTATTTTTATTTATTTGAAAAAAAGAAAATCATTTTTAAAATTGTGAAGCAAAAAATCTGGATTTTCGATTTTCCGATTCGATTTTCCACCTCTAATTTAAACTTACGACACCTGCGTAAAGTCGGTTATGGCATCACCAACGTATGCTCAACGCGCACCTCTTGTAGACCTGGCGTGCGCCTCTGTTTGCAGCCGGGGCCGGATTAAAAGTTTACAGGCCCCTGGGCCCAGAGTGTTCCAGGGACCCCTTCCCCACCGCAACATTATAAAAATTGTGAATGATACACTGTGAAACAACATTTCTAACATCTCTCAGGCAGTGGTGCCTGAGAGATGTTAGAATAGCAACACACTAGACACTGTGGTGTAACTATCTGGCTTTTATGTACATTTTGTTTTATGTCTAAACTGCTGGTGTTTTCCCTACGTGGTCCCCAAGTGGGCATGGGCCCCTGGGCTTGTGCCCATAATGCCCACTGGATAATCCAGCCTTCTGTGATTGGTCAGCTTGTGATGACGTCTTTCTAGATACCTGTGCTGTAATGGTGTAAGAGAATCTGCAACATGATGCCATCACTTTATGCCCTTCTGTACGTAGACGCCTTGCAACTTGTCCTTTACCCTTCAGCCGAGTAAAACGTTGTTGTCATGGAGCTACGAGAAGTATTGTGGGTCTACAGACATGGACACCACCGTGTGCACAACCCTGCCCCGCCATGGTCAATGTGTCATTATATATTGTTCATTGCACATAAAACCAGAAGTAACGTGTTCTTTGGGACTGGAGAACAAGCGCAGTTCTCGGTTCTCCAGGAGGATGTAGCAAGCTAAAGGGAGACCCTGGCCACTGTGGGGAGGAAACGCATTTCAGCTGCTTGTGTTTACGCCATGGTTTGTGGTGTCAGTCATCAGCTCGTGACCATTGCTGAGGCTAGGAATGTAGATCAACCTGTAAAGTAAGAGCTTCAACTTTTGGTTTAGCTTTTTTTTTTTTACTTTATTTTTATTGTTTCTGGTGTTTCTACCTGGAACAGGCAAAAAGTGGAGATATAACAACAGCGATGATAGCAGACAGGGACAGTACAGGTTTGGGATACATAGCCGCTCTTTTACACAACAGATGGGTGAAGAGTCGTCGTCACAGCCGATGCAGCATCGATACATGAGTCAACACCTGCTTCATCGTTCTGTACCGATGAAGGAGACCCAGAGATACTAGAACTCCTCCACCTGTGGAAGGATGTTGTTTTCAACCCAGAGAAGTAGGACTGTGATGATATGCTTTTGTCCCGGTTCGATTCAATTCCAATTATTTGGGTGCCGATTCGGTTTAAATTGGGATTCTCCCAATTCTTCAATATTGCTGATTTTTGTAGATTAAAAACAAAATAAATGTATAAAACTTTTTTTATTTTGCTTGTCTTTTTCTTGATTTCAATTAGAAAGTAGCCAGATCATCATTCTGCTGCTATATTGCCCAAGAAGACAAATAAAAAGATCAATAAAAATGACAAAAATTTGATACTGTATCATTTTTATTTATTTAAAAAAAAATCTTTTTTTTTTTTTTTTTTAAACAAAAAATTGATTTTAAAATTGTGAAGCAAAAAAAATCCAGATTTTCGATTCGATTTTCCCACCCCTACAGAGAAGACACTCCAGGCTCTTCCGATTGAAGACCGATTGGTGACATTAGGTACGTTTCCATGGCGAAATACTTCTTCTACCCCAATCTGATCAGAGATTCCAGCTGACATGTTTACGATGGACGATAAAAGTTATCTGACTGGTTGTGTGTTTACACGATGGAAAGATTTGTTGCGTAGTGCATAATAATTCAGAAGAAGGTTTGTTGTTTTTAACCTCTTGACTGTAAACACGCTCAATCCTCAACAGTCACGTTTTATCCGCCACGTCCTGTCTGCTTTGCTGCCACCAGTTTTTCCAAGTTTTCCTTTAAATCTATTAGACTGAAAAGCAACGAGTGCGTGAAGGCATGGTTAGTTTTAGTGAAAAGGTTAAACCACTTCTTGATCGGATTGAACTCCTTCTGATCGAGGCCAATAATCGGATGTGTTTCCATTTTAATTCTGATTGGATGTTTGATTGGACCAGAAGTGCTCCGTATAAATGCACCAATGAAAGCAGCATGGTGTTATTATTAAAGCCTAAACACCTGGTGGGTGTGGACTGTTTGGTCAAGTAATTCTCAGTGGCTGTGGTTTTGCTTAAAGTGTCCAACTGCAACTCCAGAGTTGTGAACGCTTTTCCAGAAACATCTTCAGTTGCAAAGATGTTGCAGATGTCTTGTTGGGCAGAGCTGATTAGGACCTGGTGATTTCCCGTTACGTCCCGACAAGTAAAACCTGGATGTGCTGCTTCCTGTTCACACATCTGCAACCGGCTCAAGCGGAAAAGCCTCGTTTTCCGCATCCAGCTCTTATTTCTGAGAGAAATTGTGGAGAAACACACTGAGAACGATACTGGCATGGGCGTAGCGGACGCGGGGTACACGGGGGACATGTCCCCCGCACTTCCTGCATCTCTGTCCTCTGTCCCCCGCACTTTTTACAACCATTATAACCACTTAATTACTTTTTTACATGCTGAAACGTGTTTTTCCTAGCCGCACCTAAACACATCAGGAACAGGCGAAGCTACGGCGGCTAACAACGAACACCGTGTGGCAAAAGAGCAAGTCCTGCCTTAGAAAGTCTCTGTTATAACTGACTGAGAGGAAATATTGATAGCATCAAAGGGATTTTGGGATTAAATTCTACAACAATTTAACTTTTGCTACTGTATGTTTAGTTAATTCATTTTTAATTTATTTATGAACAGCCCCCACTCAAACATTATCATAAACTTTTATTTTGATCATATTACTGTTTCTGCTTGAGTGTAAAATTAATTTTAGAGCTCATGATATTATTTTGTAATATAGTTGTTTAGCCTGTAGTCTTTGATTCCCTTTGTTCAAAAAGGAAACATTTACACAGACATAGTTTATCTGTCATTTCAAAGACAATATTAGTTTATTATTTATTTATTTGCAAATCTGACTGCTGTATCAGGCAGCAGGCATTGGTCATAATATTCAGTTTCACTGAATAATTTTACACATGTGTGCGTTCATCATTGATGATAAAATAAATGATAAAATTGCTACTTCTTGACGTTGACATGTTTATTGTGTCACTTTCACTTGTCACTTTTTCCATTATAATAAATGATGCAGCTTATCAGCCTGTTACATTGTCACTTCCATGTCATCTTAGCGCTGATATATTAAAACAGGAATGGTGTTTTACCAAACTTTTTCTTTCAGTGTCGTCATTTGGCACATATTAATCTGACTATTCTCCCTGTAGACACTCCAGGGTCATTCTCTGTCAACTCAACCAGTTTGACAGCTTTAGATTTTTAGATTTTGACTCTAGAGTTTGATAGTATATCATTTTAAAGAACTAAAGTTGGTTCCCTGGTCCTGTGCTGTTTATAGTTATGTGGTTCTTCAGCTGCTAAGGATAGATGCAATTGAAGTCTTTTAAAAACTAATCTTTTAACGTTGTCTTTTAACACCAGAGAGCAGGACCACAAGGTCTTTTCTGTCCTATTTTGTCTTTAAACTGTTCTTATTTTTATGCTATTAATGTTCATTTATTTTATTTTCCTGTACAGCCCTTTGGTTACCTTGTGGTATGTGGAAGTGCTCTACAAAAAATTTTGAATGACTGATTCATGGAATGCAAGAGGGAAGATAAACCATTCTCTAGATCTAAGAATTTATCCCCCTCACTTCTAAAATGATGGCTACGCCCTTGGATACTGGATCACTCATATACTTTATTTGTACAAAATAATAAGAAAACAACGCTAAATGTAGCATTTTGGTCCTCTGAGGAAGGCTAAGCGATGCAGACTTGAAGCAGAGCTTCTGAAATGAGGGTGTGTTCGTCTTTATGATCAGCATGTCACATTGTATGTAAAATAACGTAAATTTAAAACTGATGAAAATTTAATTAGTTTAAAAAAAAAATAGCGGCAGAAATATTAAAAATATTTCTAATGGATCAATTTTTTAAGTTACATGTATTTTATAACTTATATGATATAAAATATTTAAATGTGTAATTTTAGAAAATCTGCACTTATTTTCTAAATAAATTTCAGATTCGTATTGAATTTTTAAATGTAATTAAATTTAAAGATCTTGATATTGTACTATTGTAATCAAATGAAGAGCAAATGTGAAGGTATTGTTCCAGGGTTATTATGCTGCTACTTTACTGTCTGGCCTAGTGGAGATAAGGTTGTGCTTTATAGGGACGCACAACCACAATATAAGGTGAAGTTACTCATTCAGAGGTCATTAAGCAGAAAAAGTGTGAAAATCAGAGAAGCACTGCTTTAAGGAAACATTCACATCAGCCTTTTTGATTCGAATCTGAATCCGTTTGCTCGGAAAGTCGCTTCGTTTTGGGAAATGTGAGTGCACCAAAGAAATTCTGATTCGGACCAAACAAGTGGACTCGGTCCGCCTACAAATGCAGGTCTCGGTCTGCTCCAATACAGGAAGTGGACTATGATAAAAAGAAGATTTCATGTGATAAGAAGCTCTGAGGCGAGCAGTGCTGTTCTCATATTTTTGTTACATTCCCAAATAACTGCTTGGGGTTAAATCTGTGTTTCCATTAGAGCTGCAACTATCGAGTAATTTTTGGAATTGGGTACTCTGTCGATTATTTCTTCGAGTAATCGAGTACTCTAACGATTTTTTTTTTAAATTATAATTTGTAAAAACAAATACTAAAAACTCAACCAAAGTAAATATAAATTTATATTTGTGAAGCTGTTGCATGTGTTGTTACTAACTAATGCATGAGGAAAATGTTTTAGAGGTCCCTCCGAACAGCGCAGTGGTCTGAGAATGCCGCGATGATGCATAAATTAAAATATATTGCCACGTGATATTAATTAAATGGAGCCTCGAGGAAAATAATATGCCTCGATCAATTTTGTACTTGAGTTAATTGAGTTAACCAAGTAATCGTTGCAGCCCTAGTTTCCATTTCACCTAGAATAGCACAAAAAAAAAAAAAAAAAAATCGCAATTAAAAAAAACCGCTGAAGGAAACACCTACGTTTCAACATCTCAAAAATTGTTAACAAGTTTTTATGCTTTTATACGGTGGTTTTTCAGATCTTTTAATATAGAAATATATCGCTAAAGCGTAATGGAAGCACTTTTGCGCATTTTTGTCCCCAGACATGGGGGTTGCGACCAGTTCATTTCCGATAAAGATGGCGCGGTGCGGAACAAACAACAACGAATTTCAGTTTTAGAAAAGAAAATGAGGGACAAAAGCTTTTGAAAAGCCGTAGGAAATTCTCTGCAGCAAGTCAAAAAGACAGCAATATTTGTTCCTCTCACGAGATTTTACGAGACTTGAGGCTAATGCGCAAAACACTGTTCAATGCTAATATCTGCAAATCGCAATTGTTGTTTGTCAAAACTGAGAAATATCACTTTTATTTAGAGAAAAAATTAAACTGAAACGCAGCTTGTGTTTTGTTTGGATTAATGTTTGGCAGAAGGTTTTAGCTGAATTTCTCCCTCTTATATTGCTATGCTATTGTTGTTAATGTTAGCATTGCTGCGTCCTAGTGTGTGAAAACATCTTCGTACTACACACATCACATTGCCCCATGTTAACATCTTCGTCTCTTCTCGTGAGGAAGAGGTTAACCCCGGAGTCCACATATTGAGGGAGTTTCACCAAGAATAGACTATTCTGTTGTCATGACGACTGTACACTGTACAAAACCATTTTAATCTCCGCAGTGTTTTTATCACAGTCGTTAATCTGTGTTATTCACCAGATTTCAACCAGGTCTTTGACTCGTCCGTATCTCTAGCAAACACATCTGACTTCATTGGTTTCCATTGTTTCCATTTACCTGAAGACACAGAGTTGAACATCTTTAGATTTGGGTCAATCTTCTAAACTTTTTTTTATCATTTCATCCACGTAGAACTGATACTTTCTGACCCGGACAACTCTCGCTTGTTAAAGCTGCGTCCCAGAGTGAGTAAATCTGAAAATACTGTTTTGTTTCCATGTTTACAACACAAAAACATATTCCCAGAACTAAAGAGGCCGTAGCTCCACCGCTCCCTTAATCTGCGTCGAGGTCGTTTTTATTCTCTGCTTGTACAATATCTCAGACTTAAGAGACAATGTGAGCGATAAGACTTTCTACTCCGTGCATATGGCTTTAACTTAGATACGATTGTTGTCGCCGATTTGTTTCATGTTGACCCGGAATAAGAAAGAACAAGGTCGGTGCGTACCAGATAAAAGAATAATAATATTCAGACAGATGTGTGTGTATGATGAGACCTTACATTCTTTGTCGTAAACCAGAAATGTAGAGCTGCTTTCCGTCATTTACAAACCCTGATCGATGAGTTTTATAGGCTATGTCTGGGTTTTATAAGGCTTTACTTGGTAAAAACCAATAAGTTCCCCACACCGGCATGCTAAACCCCTCCCACAGTGCTGTGTTGGTCCTATCAGGCATAACATGGCTTGACACATTCTGTCTCTATGTTTTAGTTTGATTCTCCGCCACCTTCTATGAACTATACATTAGCTTAGGTCACCAGTTCCTGCACATGCTCCATGTTTTCTTTCTGGCGTACCTCTGTGGCAGCTTTACAACAACACCTGCAGGTCTGGCAGAGCTGCATCTACAGCGCGTTAGATTTACACATTTCTATAAATTATTCCAACTTAACATAAAACCTTTAGAAATGAAATCTTTTTGATATTTTCTGAGTTACTGAGGTGGTGCAAATTGCTCTTGTTGCCTCCCTCTGGTGAAAGCTTTAGCTGAACATAATTTTCAATTGTTTGGTTTAAAAAAACAAAAAGTCAGATGTGGACCAAAGTATCTCCAGATAAAGTCGTCGTGTTCATGTCTGGATATCATCCAGGTGATTCATACTGGCTGGGAAATGTTTGCAACATTTTTCAATATGTGGCCTAATGGACATGTTGATCTTTGAAAGGGTGCATTTGCATTATTGTTATTTTAGTTGAAAATGGTCTCAAAATGACAAAATAATTGCGCAGTATTAGTGTTTATCGCGATATTTCAGAGACAGTTAATCGCATGGCCAAATTTATTACAGTGACACCAATTGTCAGCTTATCAGCTTCTGAAAAAGCTGATGCAACCTCCTTTAAATACACAAAAATAGGGATTTCTGTTCATCGCAGTTCAGGCTGTCATCACAAGACATCTGCGGCATTATCGATGTGAAGGTAAATTTTCCATTTATGATGTTATTCTAACTTCACTTCACCAGGAAGTGAAGTGAAGCAGCAGTGTATGTTCTGCTGCAGAGCAAAACTAAAACACCAAATCCACCACAGTTAGATTAGGGATGCACCAATACTGATACCAGTACCAGTATCGGTGTGTACTCTTACTTGGCATTAATAAAAGTATACCAATACAAACAACCGATACCATACTAGTCAAGCCAGCGCAGATGTGTTTAATGACATGCTTCTGACATGTTTTAAAAGAAATAAATGCCTTGAATGTTAAAATGACATTTTTTGTTCCACTAAAAGCGAGATCTTTGTTTCAAAACCACACATTTATAGTTGTATTTAGATAAAATGTGCCAAATCAAAAATAAAACTTGTTGAAATAGTTAGCTCTGTAATGTTATTATATTTGTATTGGTGAGGTAACTTCAGAAAGGACGGGTCATTTATTACAACCTAATGAAATATTACACAGTTATAACAGCAATAATAACCATAGTCACAATAATCTTCACATAAACACATCTGGTATCTGTAAATATCTGATATTCAAGTTTCAGATATTGGTATTTGATCGCAGCTTCCATAAAGCTGATCGTTGCATCCCTAGCTCCGATAGCTGCATGATAACCTAGACAGAGAGGTTGCAGTGATATTTTCAGACTTTTCTTTATTTTAAGGCTGTATTCACTTAGTTTGTCACAAATTTGAGACCACAAAAACACGTCATCAGGATTAATGGATTAACTGAATGACTAAAACCCAGGAGAAACCCCTCTGTGCCTCACACTGAGGGACCATTGTCCCTCATTAGCAGATATTTGCTCTCTGGAGCGTTGGGGAGTTCAGTGCAGCGTGCAGATCATCTTTTAAACTGGAAACACACCACACCACACCACACACAGCTCTTTCTCAGTGGTCTGTTTAACCCGGGAGGGAGACGGCTGCAGAGATGGACCCGTTTCGTGTGGCGATCTGTAAACAGAGAGGATGGCCTGTGAAGAAGACATCAGGCTGGGCGTAACGGCGAAGAGGACGTCTGTACAGACTTCAGTCATGCTACATGCTAGGCCTGCACAATCACGGAGAAAACTCACATTGCATTTTTTAGCTAACCCTGCTCACGTTCATTCATAGGGAGCATTTAGAGCAGGGATTGGCAACTCCAACACATGTTGGGAGTTTCCCTGCTGCAACACTCGTAGGACTGCGGCCCTCGAGGACCGGAGTTGTCCACCCCTGATTTATAGTGATCAATGAACCGAACATGCATGTCTTTACACGGTGGGCAGAAGCCAGAGAACCCAGAGAGAACTATTAAAAACGTTGCTGTTTCTCTTAAAGTGCCCTATACTTTCCGCAATCACGGAATCGCGGAATTGGCCGATTAAAACAATATATTTTTTTAACGCGGAACATCACGGAAGTTTACTTCACTTGACTGCAAAACTATTATCGTGTGGAGAAGGAACGTTTGTCCGGAGAAAACTGCATGGAGGCAAAGAAATCTGGTGGCAGCCGCTTCCACTGACGGAGCCCCCCCTCTTCAAAGCAATGAAAGCATGGCGAAGCGGCTGCGCGCTGCTCTGGATTCGTCGGTGGAAAAAACTGAGGAACTCCACAATAATCCCTCGGTACAAAGCCGAGCAGTTCCCGAACGACTTATGTGTCAGGTGAGCTGATGTTTTGCAGATTCTGTCAACACTGTTGACTTGAAAAGTAAAAATACACGCAGTGACATCATGTCCAAAAGCCACGTGAAGATTAAGGAAAAGTACGATGCAATTACAATATAATAACTGAATATAGGTTTTCTAAAAAATGATGATGATTAATAGATTATGCATCAGAATAAATTAAAAAAAAAAACCCAACTCATCCCATGTGGGGATCTGGCTGACATGCACATACAATAAGAATAAAAAGCATTACCTTCTGAACATGTAAATCAAATTGTAATAGAAGTAAAATGTTTTCAATTATCCTTTCCCTATTTTTTGTTTTTTTTTAAACTAATACTTTTAAAAAATTACTTGTTCAAAATAAAATTTATAATCGAACAAAAATCTGAGAAACTGAGAAAACTTCACCAAAGACGCATCATTACACATCACTACTCGCTGATGCTAACTTTGCCATGCTGGAAACCATGACTGTTTTAGTTTCAGATGCTCATGCACGACCGCCGTGCTGCCGTGGTACGCCGACTCTGCGTGGCAGACGACACATTTCACCTGTTTCACACTTTGTTTAGCGTGAAATATCCCCAAACTTTGGAAATAGGTTGCGCCGCCGTCAGTTTCTTCTTCGTTGTTTA